>NC_058131.1:156295725-156349634 GCF_016433145.1 Gracilinanus agilis | reverse complement strand
AAGAAAGAAAGAAAGAAAGAAAGAAAGAAAGAAAAGAAAGAAAGAAAGAAAGAAAGAAAGAAAGAAAGAAAGAAAGAAAGAAAGAAAGAAAGAAAGAAAGAAAGAGGGAGGAAGAAAAAAGGAAGAAAAAGGAATCTAGTGTCATGCTGAGCACTATATCCATGGTCATTTCTGAGAAAATGAAAAGGGATTGAAATTGTAAAGGTCACTTTCTGAAGAAAGCTGAAAGGGAAAAGAAAAGAAAAACTCACCCTTTCCAGAGACTACAAATTAACTGAAGCTCCAAATTAGGAAAAAAACTACTAAGAATGCTTCTGCTGTAATGATAAAATGGGGAAAGACACTCTCATTTCACTGACTGTCATGCAAATCCAAAATACCATATTTTTTTTTAAATTGTATATTGTGTCAATAAAATGCTGCCCTTTAAATAGCAAAAATGTATCAATATATTAACTGGAATCTTGGCCAGGTTATCATAGTAAATGGCCACCAATAAATGGAAGGAAAGAAAGTTCCTTTACTCAAAAACTACACACAGGTAACAACAGCAAAAATAATATTCATTTCTAAAATACTTTTTAATGTTTACAAGATGCTTTCCTCAACAACAACCTATTGAACACTAAAATATGCCATTTGGCATATTATATCACAACTAAAAAAAAACTTGAGATATAAAAGTGAACTTTATGTTTCCCATAAATCTTTTCTGTTAACCAAAGTAAAGTTATTTTTTCCCCATTTCCAGATGTCAAAATAAAATTAAAAAGCTAAGTTTCCTTAGATACATGAAAAAGATTGAAAGGATTTTTACTTATACCTTGTGGACTCATCATTTGGATGCAGAGGGGCTATATCCACAGTTTTGTTTTGTTTTTTGGGGGGGAGGAGGAGGTTGTTTGTTTTTTAATTGTATCCCATATCCCTAAGGGAAAATGAAAACAGTCACTTTGATCCTGAGAAGAGAAAAGATTTGGTTATGTCAGTTTCTGTGTCCTCTGTATCTCCCTGCATTCTTCCTTGATGGCGTCACAGAGCTTTTAAGTAATTTGTGCAAAATCACACAACTACCAGGATTTGTATGTGTATTAGTCTATATGACTTTGAAGAGTGAGCCTCAGAGCAGTCTCAGTTGGACAAGACAACTCCTAAAGAAAACTCTTCAGACAGACCCTTGCAGTAAAAGCAGGACTCCCCCATCTTCTGGTGAGGCAAGACTATATTTCTTTCCCTAAATTCTCTAAATCACCGTCTGGGGGAGAGAAGGATTGCTGATGATGAAGTCCTGGTGGAGAAAAGACAAAGGCTGTACCAGCCTCTGTTAATGATCCTCTCCCAGCATGAAATACTAGAAAAATTCAGGGAAGTGGCCATGGAAGCAATCTGCTGCATTAAACTTCATGATTGACTGTAAAGATGACCCTTAAAGAAAGTTTCAATCTCTCACAAACTGCCTTTAGCATTGCCATTTCTCATTATGTCTCTCTTGATTTACCCTATGTTTTTAAAAGTATTTCCACAGTCCGTAATGTGCCTGACACAGGGCCTCTGACGAAGACATTTTTCAAAAACTCTGTGAATATTTGTCATACAAATCTGATATACTTCCCAAAAAGTCTTCCCATTTGGTGCACTGCTCACCTGACCCTTCTTATTTTCTAGTCTGTTCTCTCCTCCTTTCCTCTTCCAGTGACCTCTCCCTTCACATGTCCACAAAAAGACATGTTACATGCATGCAAGTACAGGGAGAGAACACAGGGGTCAACTATTCCAACCTCTTCATTTTATTCATTAGGATAATGAAGCTGGGAGGAGAAACAACATGACCTTGGCATCCTCCCAGTCTTCTCTTTCTTTCTCCTCACTTCTGCCTATAGTCCTTTCTACCCAGAAAACTACCCCAAAAAGCAAACACAAAAACCAATTATCAAAATGGTATCTAGCAGCCAGGTTCAGCCATCCAATACTAAAATAATGCATATAAAAAGTATGCATTTAGGACTTAAAACTGACCCTTTACATGCTATTTCATTCTGCTTTATATTTCAGAATACTGGATCTGGATAATACATTCTTCTAATTAAGCCCTAGGGCTTAGCCACATAAAGCCCTGCAAAGGTATGTCTAATTTTTGCTCATCTCTGAGGTTGCTCCCTTTAATTCTATCAAAGAAAGGTGTTCATACATCATAAATTGATCAGAGATATACTCAGCTTTAAAGTTTTCTCACACCTTGCTAACAACTTTTCATTACATTAAAGGCTATAAGGTGCAGGGATTTCTCAAAATTAAACTCCCTTTTACATCTTAAAACATAAACACAATAGTACCAGGAGGGAGACAATGCAAGTATGATTTGTCTCCATTTAGGTGAGTTAAAAAGAGATTCAGAAAAGTTAAGTACTTCTCCTCCCCAGAACTTTGCAGAGATAGGGCCTCCAAAGATCTGAAGCATTGCATATATTGTTAGATTTTTTTAATGACTTGGTTTGATTTTTCCCCTTTCTTCCTCTTTTTCTTTTAAAAAAGTTTTTGTTATAGGGGATGGTTCTCTGGAGGGAAGAAGGGAGAAGAAGGGAAATGGGAAAGACTTCAGGTGATACAAGGACAAAATATATCGAGAAAAACTATTTTTAATGAAAAGATAAGGACCTTGTTCAGGGTCACTATATAGTTAGGAAACAGCCCAGCTAGAATTCAAACCCAGATTTTCTGCCTTAAAGTTCAGGTTTTCTGCCCGTACTGTTACCTCTCCAAAAACAAACATATATGTTTTTTGTTTTTAAGGTAATGATTTTGCTACCTTTAGGTAAAAGCCTTGTTACTTGTATAGCTTCATAACTTCAATAGGTAGGATATATTTTATCTCATTGAGGTTTTTTGCTTGTCATATCATATTCATTTCAAAATATATAGCCTTCTTTGCATTAAAGGTTCTTTTTTAACAAAAATTTATAAAGGGAAAGGAAAAGAACAGGTCAGTAAAATCAACCAAAACATTGACTATGTCTGAGTTATAAACAATATTCTACAATTATAGTCCCCCAATTCAGAAATGGAGGTGAATTCTTGCAACTCTTCTCCAGAAGAAACTTTAGAATATGTTGTAGTTTCCTTTTTAGCCATACACCTGAGACACTTCTGAATTAGCAAGATCCTAAATTCAATCTTCACTTTATACAATATAAGACACCCACTACTAGGCATATAATCCAAGGAGGTCAAGGATAAAAAGAAAGATCCCATATCACCAGATTATTTATAGCAACACTTTTTGTAGTAGCAAAGTCAATGTCCATAGTTTGGAGATTGAATAAAGAAACCATGATTCATGAATAATTAAGGACTGTTGTGGTGTAAAAACAAAAGATTTCAATAAAATTTGTTTTAAAATATAGTGTATCACTTATATCATGGGTCCATCTGTAACTATGTATAAAAATACTTGCTAAGAAATAAAAATGTCATCTCTTAAGATGTCAGTGAAGAAAACCTTTTTGCAGAATCAAAATATGCTCATTAATGCTCTAGAAATGATGTGTGACTAAAATTTATACCACCAAAAACATAGTCTAATAGTCTCTAAGACAAGAGTTTATTTTTAAACAGCTTAAGTTTAAATGAAGAGCTCTTTAGAGGCGCAAAATCCTATTATTTATATTTTATGAAGAGCCCATATCATGAATAAGGAAGCCCAGTGAAATATTTTGCTTCATTACACAACAAAAAATAACACAGGCATTCCCTTTTCCTCCACAAACATAGAAGCATCTTCTGTAAAAGCAAGGGTAGGAACCAAGGGAGGGAAGTGGGGGAAGAATCTTTCTGAAAAGGTAAAAAGATTAAATTAAAATAAACACATCAAGTTCTATGGCCCATAACTATTTGCAGATTTAAAAGTGGTGCATTAGAAAGGGCATTGACAAAAACTAAAGACATCTGGATTTTAGTACAGCTCTACCACTTACTCCACAAGTGACAATGGAAAATCATTTTAACCCCTCTCAACCTCAGAATCTTCTATTAAAAATGCATATTGGACAGGAAATCCTGGGTTCAAATCTCTCTCGGATACATCCAAACTGTATGACCCTGGGCAGGTCACATAACTTCTATTGCCTACTTACTGCTCTTCTGCCTTGGAAACAATATACAGTATCAACACTAAAACAGAAAAAAAGTTGGTTTTTTTATAGTACATAATAACACTCACACTGGTAAACATAGTTATTGTAAGGAAAGGGGGTTGTAAAACACAAATCATAAATCCAAGTTCTTATTAATTAATTCTAGTTTTGTCACTAACTAGCTATGACTTTAAGCAATTCATTTCAATAACCTGAGTTTCAGTTTCCTCGTTTGTAAACTGAGAGGTCTGGACTAAATGTAATCTGGCTCTGTGGGTGACTGAAGTCATGAGAACTGAAGAGGAAAGGGAATAATAGCCTGAATATGGGGGAAGCACCCGCTTTGATTTGTAGCATATCCTAACTTTTCTAGATGCCTATGTAGCTATAGAGGGAGCTAACACATTTTTTCAAAGTCAGTGGGCTTTCCTGTTCAGTTTTTAGAAGAAAAGGTCTGTGTCCTTTCTGAAGGTCTCATCAAATTCCCAAGTCCTTTGATTCTATAAACAGACTTTAGTGGTGGGGATCTGATAAACAGGTGGTCAAACTATACCAAGCTGTCAAAAGGTCTTTGAAATGAGGTCATGCATATCTCTGAGCTATTTTTAAATAAAAGTTATCCATAATTAAAATAGGAGAAAGAAGACCTTTCCTTATCCTTTTTTGTACTTGTCAGATGGAAGAGACCTTAGAGGTCACTGAGCCCAACTCTCTCATTTTACCAATGAGGGAACTGAGAAGCTAAGGCACCTGCCCACATCACACAGGTAGTAAATTTTGGGAGAACTGAACAAAGCACTTCCTGGTTCTAAATCCAATGACTTATTAACCCTTCTCCTAGTTATGTCAATGCTGCAGTGAATGTTTCTCTTTTGGAAAAAAGGGAAAAGGAAAAGGACAGAGAAAGAGCCTTCCAACGTGAATTTGCTTCTAGATTCTAAAACTGAAATATCATAGTAGCACCACAGGGGAACAAAAGCAAATGATCTGTGAACCAAGGCAAATCTGCTTCTGGGGGAAGAAAGTGTTGGAGAGGACCTTTAAATTGTAAGCCTGCTACAGACTAAATGAGAAGTACATGGTTTACTGGAATAGCATGGTAGAGTGAAGAGAGCTAGCTTTAATGGCTGTAGGACCTGGGTTCATGTCCTACCTTTAACCCCATATTGACTGTGATCCTGGACAAGTCCATAAACTTTCTGTGCCCTGGGCAACTCTATAAACCTGTAAATTGAAGTGAAGGTATTGATCTACAATGGAAGACTGAGTTTCCTCACTTGGAAGTTCCCCACACCAACTGAAATCATAGGTCCTATCTCTTCCCTTCTTTTACAAATGGCTTAAAGCTTAAGACTAAAATCAGCCTTCTGGCATGCTTATTCACTATGTAGTCTGGAAGGCCTACTCCGAGCCACCAGATTAATTTTCTTAAAATAATTCACTTGCAACATGAATCCTTCCTTCTCAAACCCATGGATGTTTCCACAATGGCAAGAGGATAAAATCCAAACTCCATAATTGGCATACAATATCCTCTATAATCTAGCCCAAATCTAACTCTCTATTCTTATTTCCCACTATTCCTTAAATACAAGTTCCATATTTCATTCAGGACTCAATGGCATCACACAAATAACTCATATTCATTCCCAGCTCAGTGATATTTCCTTGATTACAATACCTTCCTATCACCTCTCTATTTTGCCAAGTGTTAACTATGTGTAAAGGCCTAATTCTAATTCCTCAGAGAAGCATTCTCTGACCACCCTAGTCTACTAATTCATACACCCAAGAACAACAATAGCAAGTATTTGTTGCAGCTACTGTTAAGAAATCTAGAACCTCAGAGACATGTTAATTTAATCCACATCCAAAGAATATATATTGTTACAAAATGTCCAGAACTGTTTATTCAACCTTTTCAAAAGCCTTAAATGGTCAATAAACATTAAGCATCTACTATGTGTCAGACACTATGCTAAGCACTAAGAATAAAGAAGAAGTCAAAAAGAGGTCAAAAGACAGTTCCTGTGACAACATTCCAAAAGCTATACACAATAATCTACAATGGAAAGACATTCATTTTAGGAAGCCCCCCTCCACTTCCACTCCACCACATCAAGCCAGTATTTCTTTGCAGATCCCACCTTTGCTCATGATTTCATCCCCTGGGGTGAAGAACAAGTCCAATCCCTCTTTTACTTAAGATGTCATAGGGACAGACAGATACTAAACCAGTGATTTCACTAGTAAAAGGAACTCCCAGGTGAGGAAAATCCTTCTATCAATGCAGGTAGACATTGTCTCTCTAATTTATAATCAGCCTAGACCAGTGAGGGAGTAAGCAACTTGCCCAACATCATGTATCCTTGAAACAAGGTGGTTCTAGATTAGAGGGTGGTTTTTCTGTCCATTACTCTAAACTGTCTTTCTTCTTCTAGCTAATTATCCCCATTTCCTTCAATCATCCTTTATTTTCAGGGTCTCTAGCCTCCCCGTCATACAGGTCGCCTTCCTCAGCATTCTCTCTAGCTTTTCAATCTCTTTCCTTAAAATGTGGCACCATTGATTGAACTCAATACTCCAGGAACAATCTGCCCCAGGTAGAGAACCACAAGAGAGTAATATGTTTCTGTCCTAGTCCTAAGGCAGTCTCTTAATGAAGCCTAAGACTAATTAACTTTAATGGCTCCCATATTACATTGTGGACAAAAGTTGTGCTTGCAGTTTACTTAAAAATCCATCTTGTTTTAAGCTACTGCCTGGCCACACCTCTCCATCCTGAAGTTGCTTTTTGAACCCATGTTAAGACTGAAATTTCACCTAAGTAGATTCAGCCCATTGTTCTACCCAGAAAAGATCTCAGCTCTGATTCTCTCTCTGTAAGTTTCAGTATTAAAATGTTCCTCCCTGGCCACCCCTAGACTATATTGTCTTCATCTATTGGAATGTAAGATCCTTGAGGTCAAGGGATGCCATTGCTTTTGTATTTGTATCTCAAGCACATGGATAAGTATTTAACATATTTAACATATTCTTTCATTTTGATCCTCTTCTTTTCTTTAATATAATCTTTTTTTGTCCTTAGCTTTTCTTATCTGACTTATTCCCTCTTGAGCTTTAGATATAATTCATCTATGCATTTTGGCATTTCATCATACATACTATTTTACACCTTCTTTAAATACTATATATGTATTTAACTTCACTACCCAATAAAATGATAATGCTCTTGAAAGCAGTAATAATGTCTTATACTTCTTTTCCATCCCTCAGAATATGTCACACAAAGTCTGGTACAAAGCAGGTGCTAGATAAATATTTGTGGAAATAAACTGAACTGGAAATAAATTAAGGAAGAGCAAAAAAATTATAGAAAATGGAAGTTGGGTATGCAAATGAATCTTTGGATTTCATTTGGTACCCACACTAATATCCTCAATTCTAATTCACCAATCCCCTTCTCCCTATCCATGCCAACTCACACACCCTTTGCCCATTTTACTGGAGTAGTTAATCAGGTAATTACTGTCTTAAGACTATCACACCACACTGAACATTATTTCTATGCTAAATCCATCTTAGTCAGCTAAACTGAATCACACAGATGATGACTTTTAGTATGCAAATGGAAATAGACTTCTGAATATTTAGCCCATATATTATATAACTGGTTCAATTGCCTGAATTAAATCAAAATCCAGGTGACTGCTATAGCCAGCAATTCCTCAGGATGGAAAAATTGAGAAATGAAGAACTCCAACAACCAAAAACCCATCAAATACTTGCAGACAAATGTTATAATTTATATTTCCTGAAGATTAAACTGTCTGTTCTTGCAATTCCTCCAATTCTAAATAAAGTATGATCATAGTACTAGATAAACTCTTATGTAGTCAGTAAACAAACATTCTCAAATGTCTATGATATATATCAGGCATAATTCTATGCATGAGAGACAAAAGTACAAAAACAAACGGCTTGCCCTCTAGAAGCTTATATTCTCTTCTAACACCCAGCTTTTACAGATAAAACAAGTGAGATCAAGATAAGTGACTTGTCTAACTTGGTTACAGAGGTGGGACTAATATTCTCCATACAAAGATGTTCTTACTATATATCTCTCACATGAATGAAGGAAAAAAACATTTATTAAGCACTTTCTATGCACCAGGTACACTTCTAAGTCGAAATTTCACATACTCTACATTCAGTAAAGAAGTAGCTTTAATGTGGACATCATTTTATCACCATGCAATTCTACAAAGAACAGTCATTTTTATTTGAAGGAAAGATTTTAGATATAGAATAAAATAAAATCCACACTGTACTTTTTTATTTCCTACAACACACCAAGATGATCCTAAAATCCTTTTTATCTTAATATGTACAGGTTTCTTTCCATTCTAAGATTATTAATATGGAACCATAAAAAAATGCACTTCAATCCATTGCTTCACTGGCAGATTTTGTGACACTTCTACTGTTCAACAGAAATAAATCTGCATCCTGGCAACTTGAATAAAGAGAAACTTTTTCTTGGTATTTTATTTCCCAGGCAACTGCCCAAACATATATCTCTATGTTGCCATATTAAAAGCCAAATTATAGGTTGGAAAGAGGTTAATGTGGGCACAAATTTTCTTTTTAGATGTGAAAGTCTTTGGTAAGCTTAAAAAAAATTTTAATTATCCCATTACTCCTAAAATTAGTTGGTTCCCCAAAGAGTGAATGTAAGACAATACCAGAATGTATAAGAATCAGAATACAGTTATTATGAAGGAATAACCATCATATAAAAATACTGCAAATTCTGAGTGATTTTTAATAAGGGCTGTTCAGCTTTGGTATGTTAAGCTTCTAAAAACCTCCATTAGGAGCCTTTCATAAGCACAGTTCCAATTTCCATAGAAACAGTAGATGGCAGTTTCTAAAAGAAATGTAAAACCTTTTTCAACACATTTCATAGTAATTTTTTAAATGACCTCTAAATAATTAAATAATGGTATGACTCCTATATTAATACTCTTTGCTAAAAAAGAGTGAAATTTTCTTTTAAAATAGGAACCTATAGGAAGAGAAGAAAGGAAGAAAGAAATTAAGGAAGGAAGGGAAGAAGAAAGAAAAAGAGAAGGAGGAAGGAAGGAAGGAAGGAAGGAAGGAAGGAAGGAAGGAAGGAAGGAAGGAAGGAAGGAAGGAAGGAAGGAAGGAAGGAAGGAAGGAAGGNGAAAAGCAATGCTTTTGAAAAGTTAGCTTGAATTTCACTTAGTACCAATTCTTGTAGGAAAATCTTTTGCAAAATTATACCTAAATAAAGGAGAAAATACTTCCCTCCCTTCTTTACAGGACTATGTAGGGAACTATGGGTGTGAAACATTTCACATATAGTCAGACTATTGATATGTTAGTTTTGCTGAACTGTTTTTCTCCCCTCCTTTAAAATTCTGTGATAGAAGGAATAGTTTTTTGGGAAGGAGAAAAAAGGAGATGTTTTTGGAAACTCTGGTCATGTAAAAACAACAGATCAATAAAAAATAAAATAAAATATGTTTCAGTAAAGCTAAAGAAAAGAGTAGACACAGATTGTAAAAATCAATTCTGTGAATTTTTTTAGATGAAAAGAGAGACTTGAATGACATAATTCTTAGTGATTTTAGTTGGTGTAGAAAATGGAAAAAAACAGCTGGAAGATATATCACACCTCTGATTATGAAAACAAAAGTGAAATCGGAAAATATAATAAAATCGGAAAATTAAGGAAAGACTGGAATTAAATTTGTAAGAATAATAAAGGAAACTGACACCATTATAGAAAATCCAAGACAGAAGATGACTTGGATTTGCTAATGTTCTTTCCAGAAATATTGAGGGGTACTTTTCATCAGCTGATTGCGTCATTTTTTTAAAAACTATTTCTTCTTAGGTACTCTTTCCATTCCAGAGCCAGTTTTTCTTGAAAGAAAAAAAGTAATTGCTTATAGTTTATTAAAAGCCAGTAATCATGTTATTGTAGATTAGTAAGAGTACAAACATTTTGCTGTTTTTAAAATGTTTGTGAATATTTATAAAACTTTTTCTGAGAAAGAGAAGAAATGCTATTAATGCCCATATTTGAAATGAATAGTATCATCACATATCTCATCTGCAGACACTTAGAGTGAGAATGTCCTTAAACTTTCAAAGTTTTCATTTGCAATCATAGCATTCAGTTTATTTTAAAACTATTATCTTTAAAAATATCATGATTATTGCATATATGGGTATGTCATTTGGGGTTTAGACTTTAAAAGATGGCAAAAATGAATAATATGGAAATAGCTATCAAGTGACAACAATTGTACAACCCAGTGTCATTGCTTGTTGGCTCGGGGAGTGGGGAGGGAAGAGGGGAAGGAAAGAAAATGAATTATGTAAACATGGAAAAATATTTAAAAATAAAAAAAAATTTTTAATGGTTTTAAATATATTATGATTATTACAAAACTACCTTAACTTTTAAATCCATTCAGATTTCAAGGTCAATTGGATTTATTTTTGAATGGTGGCTAAAATTTGGGGGAAAGGAGGAAAATGTTTTATTTGTGAGAATGAACAATAATCTAAATTCTGGAGTATTGAAAAAATAAGAGAAAGGAAAATTTATTAATGGTTAATACTTTAGATTTGAATAAGAACCACAATCCACCCCTCCATGTGGCAATACGACTCTTCCCCACAAGCCACATAGCACCTGAGTTTTAATGTAGGCATTGGGAATGGTACAATTCTGCTATGAAAGGGGAATAATTTTTTCAAGCCCCTAAAGTTGGAGAAAAAGAATATCATATTGTAGGTTCAAGCAGTAATTTTGTTTCAGCTTTTAAAATTTTATAAAAAAGAAATTTAATTGTCCCAAATGGAGCTTTGTAAAATTCACTTGAATTCCAAAATACATTGCTCTACTACTACTACTGCAAAGGATTTTAGAATTGTGCACGATGGTTTGAATCATTTAGGAATATGGACATTGAAAATACCAATGAAACAGATGCATATAATTCCCCAAATATTTTTTACTGATTCAAGTGACACTCTGATAGTGATTCTTAATCTTTTGTACCGTGGAACTCTTTGGAAGTGTGGTGAAGCCTATAGATCCCTTTTCAAAATAATGTCTTTAAAGAATTTAAATACTGGGGGGACGTGGCAAAATTGGGACACTAATGCACTGCTGGTGGAGTTGGGAACTGATCCAACTATTCTAGAAAGCAATTTGGAACTGTGCCTAAAGGGTTTTAAAACTGTGCACAACCTTTGATCCAGCAATACCACTACTAGGTCTGTATCCCAAAGATATTTTTTTAAAAGAGGAAAGGACCTATTTGTATAAAAATATTTATAACAGCTCTTTTGGTGGTGGCAAAGAATTGGAATCTGAGGGAAAGTGAATCAACTGGGGAATGGCTGAACAAATCAAGGTATATTATTGCAATGGAATACTACTGTGCTATAAGAAATGATGAGGATGATTTAGGAAAAGCCTGAAAAGACCTACATGACCCGATGCAAAGTGAAATGGGCAGAACCAGAAGAATACTATACATAGTACAGCAGAATTATATGATGGAGATTTATGAAAGACAGCCATTCCTAGCAATACAGTGATCCAAGAAAATCCTCAAGGACTCATAATGAAAAATGCAATCTGCCTCCAAGAAAGTACTGATGGAGTTTGAACACAGACTGAGACATACTGTATTTCACTTTGTTTCTTCATTTTTGTTTGCTCTAGTTCTTTTTTCACAAAAGGACTTATATGGAAAAATATTTTACAATATTACACATGTAAAATCTATATCAGATTACTTGCTGTCTCAGGGAAAGAGGAAAGAAAGGAATCAAAGAGATAGGGAGGGGAAGAATTTGGCTCAAAATTTTAAAAAATGAAGATAAAAAATTGGTAGTTTTCATGTAATTGAGGAAAAAACAAAACATTTTAAAAAAGAACTTAAGGAATTTAAGGAAATGTTAAATTTTACTTAGGATTAATGAAAATGATTTTTTCCCCTCCCCATTCAAGTACATAAATTCCCTGAAGTCTTTCTCAGGTTTAGAACTCTTCCTCTAATTGTACCTGTATAACACTCAGCCATAGAATAGTACAATTTTTTTTAAAACTCTTACCTTCCATCTTAAAACTGATACTATGTTTTGGTTCCAAGGCAGAAGAGGGGTAAGGGCTAGGCAATAGGAGTTAAGTGACTTGTCTAGGGTCACACAGCTAGGTAGTGTCTGAGGCCAGATTTGAACCTAGAACCTCCCATCTCTAGGCCTATGCTAACACACTCCAGCTCTATGAAAAGTTGGCAAGCAGTTGCCTAGATGTCCTAAGGAGGCACAATAGATAAAGTACTAAGCATGAAATCAGAAAGACCGGAGTTCAAATCCAGACCCTGGGCAAATAACTTATCCTCTTTTTACTTCAGTTTCCTCAACTGTAAAACAGGGATGATAATAGTATATAACTCCCAGGGGTTTTGAGGATAAAATGAAATATTTGGGGTTTTTTTAAGTACCTCACACATACTAGGCACCATATTAATGTTTATTCCTCTCCTTCCCCATTCCTAATGTACCCCAATATACCATGAGTTACCACAGTCTGACATTTATTCAACTCTTAAACTCTTTTAAATCTATTTTTTATTCATCAAAACAGCCTAAAGTGTGCGTTGTGAAACTCAAAATCTATTTTGTTTACTTCTAGTGTCTTAGAGGGACCTTAGTTCAACTCCTTCATTTTTTAGAGAAGGAAACAGGGAACAATAACACTGAATATTATGAGTGAAAGTCATCTGTTCATTACACATAAGCTAAAATTATTTGGGCTCAGATTGCATAGATAATGAATCAAAAGTTAGACCAGAGACCAAGTTTAGCATTATGCAGACAAAACACCTAAATATTTTAAAGAAACTTTCAGTTTTCATCTGGATATATGGTCTCCAGTATGGATTCATACTTGATGACTTCTAAATCTCCCTTCAGCTCTACTATGCCTTAATTCTAAGATAATACACAGAAAATCTATAACATTTGTGATTAAGGTCTAAGTTATACATAGCTTTCATTCATAGTACTTAGACACTTCTTTTCTCTTGGTCTCTATTATCTTATCTGGAAAATGAAAGGATTGAACTATTTGGTCTATAACATCCTTTTCAGCCCTATGACTTCAGGAGAAAACATAATACTGTAATATCTTATCCTGCACTGACAAAACAAAAATATATTTGATAAAACAAAAAAAAAGGATTGGTTTTTACTGACTTTTCCAGTTTTATCCATAATACAACTTTAGTATTTCCCATCGACAGGTATCATGACATTCTTCAGCCCTCTAAATTGTGGCCAAGCCTGGTTTACCTCTACTTGGGTAGCCTGGTGGCCCTTTACTCCCAAGTCACCATTTGGGTCCTCTAATTAAACTCTAAATTAAGACCTTCAAAAGCAGAGTCCCCACTTATCTTTCCAGCCTTATCTTTTACTACTCCTTCTTGTGTATGGTATGTTACAGTAGAGTATCACTTATTTTTCCCTTTTTATGTCTCTAGAGCTCGAACGTACCCTTACTTCCATCTCTGTTTATTGAAATACTATCCATACTTCAAGACCACTTTTCTGGAGAATTATAAAGAAGATTCATGACTTAGGTTGGAGATGGACTAAAAGATCTGAGTTTTCTTCCCACTATAAAATTATAGGATTATGTGGCAAAGGTCTGGACCTAATATGCTCTCTACCTAACGTAAGTTGGACTAGGTCTTGACTGGATCAGATCTCTAGCGTTTGAATAGTTCTACTACCCTGAGAGTTCTAGGAGAAACTCTCAGCGGTTTGAAAATGATTATTCTAATACTCTTAGCTAAAAGCTCATAAGCTCCTATCTGATATATTTTACCCACTTGTTAATATTTCCCCAATATCAGTCTCCAGTTATTATCTCCTCAAAATCATCTAACCAGTTAACTAACACTTAAATGTCAATTTAACTAATATCAAAAATTTGCTTCCTGAAAAAGATATAGAGAGGCCACAAAATATAAAATTCTCAGAAACTCAGGGCACAAAAGCCTTGAGATTACATCTTATCTCTAATTTAGTCCTTGTGTGGCCTCAGAGAAGCCACTTGAATTCTCTGGACCTCAGTTTCTTCATTCATAAAATAAGAGCACTTCTAAAGGCTCTTCTAATTCTAGAGCTTTCTCCAACTTAGCTAAGAATTCAAGATTTTCAGAACTAGAAGGGTACCATAACCTGCAGTCTTCCCACTACCTTTCCAGTCTTCATAATTACACTTTACAACACACTCTTGATTACAGTGTTATTGACCTCCTGACTACAAACAAGACACTCCATCTCTGGGCTCTGGGCAATTTTTTTCTTGCCTAGCCCCCATTCCTGGGATGCTCTCTCTCCTTATCTCACTTTCTGGCTTTCCTGGCTTCCTTCAAATCCCAGCTAAAATCCCACCTTCTACAGAAAGTCTTTACCAAATGCCCTCTTAATTCTAGTGCCTTTCCTCTGTTAATTATTTCTCATTTATCCTGTATATCACTTGTTTGACCATATTTCTTTGCATGTTGTCTCCCAATTGAATTGTGAGCTCCTCAAGGGCATTGACTGCCTTTCCCTTTCTTCTTATCCCTAGCACTTAGCACAGTGCTGGCATATCTCAGGTGCTTCATAATGCTTACTGACCAATTCAAAATCCTCATTTTGCAGAGAGAAACCAAGACTCATAAAATTAAAAGGACTTAACCAAAGTCAAATAGATATCCAAGACTAAAATCTAGTTATGTTCTTATCCCAATATTCTTCCAAGAGTCTACTTGTAGCAATTAAATCAAGATTACTAGAAATGGTGGAAAATAAACAGAATGATTCCAAGAAGGACAAAGGTGGTAGATCACTTGAATTTGGGCGTTGTGTTATTTAGAATTTCTGGGGTTTCATTTAGAGGTATTGGGGCTCATTTGAGCCTCAAGATATGTAGATATATGACAAACTTCCTGTGGACATGTGGGGGACTTTGAGACTACATTTTCCGTGATGCAAAGGGTTTCCGGTTTTGGACGTGATGACGTCAACCAATGTAGAGCGTGACTTAAATGGGGAGATGAGGCTTTGACTGCCTTCTTTTGGTACAAGGCAGCCAGGTGGAGGGAAGAAAATGCTGGGAGGTTTGAAATAGCTTGTTATCAGGCGTGTGGTCTTATATATTTTACCAACATGGCCATGGTAATTAAAATATTACTTTTCCTCATAATACCAGCCTTTATCATTTTTAATCGTTACAGAGTTCTCAGCTACAATACTAAAATCAGGTATCTCCACTAAGATCTCACACCAATATGGTGGATACTAATTGATCTTGCTCTTATTCTCTTAAATAGTTCTGGGGTATTTATAATGGTCAATATCCTTTAGAAGACAAGTCTTTAAGGAGCTTACATGTTTACTATGGGCAGTCTTAAATAACTAGTAGAAGAAAATATAAATACTAATTTGTTCATGATTGTTTAAATAATTATTTTAGCAACATCCTCCAGAACAGAGTACTGAGGAATCACTGAGTATAAGAAATTAGAAAAATATTTGTTTTTTAATATCTAATCATTCATTTAGTCACTGGATCAAACAATCCAGACTGGAAGAATTTACCCAATGATGCCTTAAGGTCTTCAAATTCAAAATCCTGGGATTCATCTTCCAATGAAGTGCTAAGGAAATCAGATTAATAGAAGTTAACTATACTATGTATTTCTTTGTCTTGAAAATACCTACACATTATTCCTCCCTTCTGGGTCAGAAAAACTATTAATTCTCTAATAGAGATAGATTCACAACCCCAGTCACTCTTGACTCAACTTCATCAATGTATTCATTCAGGTGCCAAGACTTATCATGTCTACCTTCAAAATATAATTCAAATCTGTCCCCTTTCCCTCCATTAATAAGGCTATGACCCTGACTTAGGCTCTAATAATCTCTTACCTGGTGATTACAATAGCCCTCTAATTAGTCTTCCAGACTCAAATCTCTCTCCCATTCCAGACCATCTTACATTCAGCCAGCAAAGTAATAATCCTGAAGCCGAGCTCTAAATCATACCACTCCCTGACTCAAAAAGCTTCAGAAGATCTCTGTGGCTACTAGAAGTAAATATAAACTCCTTTTTCACAATTAAGGCCCCTCAAGCCTACTTTCCAGAAATATTACACATTTCTCACTTGTACATAATATGCTCCTGCCATTCTGGTCTAATTGCTTTTCTGTCCTCCTCTTATCATTGCAGAGACTGTCCCTCAACTCTGAAAATTTTTTCCTCACATCCACCCCATAATATCCTTAGCTTCCTTCAAGAGTTATCTCAGGGGGCAGCTGGGTAGCTCAGTGGATTGAGAGTCAGGCCTAGAGACAGGAGGTCCTAGGTTCAAATCTGGCCTCAGACACTTCCCAGCTGTGTGACCCTGGGCAAGTCACTTGACCCCCATGGCCTACCCTTGCCAATCTTCCACCTATAAGTTAATACACAGAAGTTAAGGGTTTAAAATTGGGAAAAAAAAAGAGTTATCTCAAATTGCTTCTTATATAAGACCTTCCCTTATAAATTTCTCCTCCCCCCCATTTTTTTTTTTTGTCAGTCAGTCGATGCTAAGCATCTAGTGTTGGGCACAGAGCTACTGGGGATACAAAAAGAAAAAGCAGTGGATAAAGTGGTGAATAATTATAGCACTTACCTCATGGGGTTTTTCCAAGAAATTATTGAAATAAAACATATAAAGTATGTTGCAAACCTTAAGTAGATAAATGCTAGCTATTATTGTTACTATTGTTATTATTATTTTCTGACTATTTCTTCCAAAATAAAATCCAATTTAACAAATTTTCAAAGGACTTCAAGAAGATTTTTGAATCTATAAAAAACAGAACAATTTCAAATTCAATTGCTCATGATAAAATTGGCAAATCAGTTAAGTAACCTATATTCACAAACACTAAGCACCATTTGGGAGTGGAATTGTGTGCTCGTAAAAATTGTTTGTTTTTTGTTTTGTTTTGTTTTTAAAAAGATAACTTGTTGGGGAAATACAGCAGCTTCCTTTTGAATGAAATTGAATTATCCTCCAAAATGGCCAGAGCACTATAAGAAAATGAGGGCCAGCTGATGATATGAAGCAGTGCTAAATATTTCAATTCAGAAAAGGGCAAGCTAACCTTTTAAAATGGCCTCATTCACTATTTTAAAGACTAAAGCAAGTCTTCTTCATTGACTTGCATTTCCCTATAGTATTAAACCTGAATTTTTACTAGGTAGTTATCTCCCTGGATAGAAACAGTTATGGAGAACTATCTGGGGAACCCTATTCCACTATTTCTGGCTCTGATCATGTCCACCAGAGGGCCCCCATTGCTGCTTACTCATTAGGGTTTGACTCTTAGGATGTTATGATTTCTTCAGGGACTGCTGATGTTAAGAAGCAAAAAATATTAAAACCAGGGAATGTGTCCCAGTTGTACAAATGACGAAAGTACAAATCCTAAGCATCTGCCATTCTCCCTTTCACTGAGTCCCACATGAAACCCTTTTAGAGTCTTCAGAGGTGAGTCACTGCATAAGAAATGTATAGAGAAATGACCTACCTAGACCTCCATCCTACAGCCTGTAGAGTACTCTGCTTCCCCTCGACTTTTGGTCTAGGAATAGTGATGTTTACAGAAATGTAGAGTAAAGTCTATTAAAGGAGATAAGATATACTTAGCTTCCTCTACAGGCTCAAGGGCTACCTAAATCCAAGGCCTATCTTGGTTTTCCCAGTTGCTAGGATCTACTCCACTGGAAAAAATTTATATTTATTTTGTATTTATTCATCTGTAATTTGACTATATATTCATCTGTACATATCTGTATTTCCCAAATGATGGTGATGATGGCATCTATTAGTAGCATTCATATAACACTATGCAAGGCATTTTACATGTTATCTGTAACTGTGGACTGAAATGTATAAAAAGGAGCAGGCAATTGGAGTTGGAAGGGACCCTGAAACAGCCCAGTGGAATGTTGCCAGTTTGGAATGAAAAGGGGGGGGGGGGCACTGAGGAGGAGGAATTTTCTCAACTGTCACTTCACTCCTAGGAGACCATACTGGAACGGTGGAGGGTTGGTTTTTTGGTGGGAAGGTTTTGATTTGGGGTAGATCCTGAGTGAATTGGGCTCCTCTGTACTTTTATTAGTGATTATTGGGAGATCACAACTACTAACATCAATTCCTACTATCTTCATTTACCAACAAAGAAAACATTAAACAGCAATTCTCCGATTTGGCGGGAGAGCTCAAACTCCTAGGGGAGCGGGCTTGAATGGAGGGGGGGGGGGCAATTCCTGATCCTGCTTGAATCAATTGATCCTGTTACTTCCCTCTTATATTAGTTTAGAAATATTTGATAGAAGACTGTAGCAGGAAGAGAGAGTTAGCTACTGTGACCAAGCCTCAGAAGTCCAGAGCTGCTCTCTTGAAGAGAAGACATTGTTAGTGAAGTTCAAACTTTCCCTCCTTCCTTGATTCCCCTATACCTTTTTCCCCCTGTTCCCTGAATTTAATTTATCCTTCAATAAACGCCTGATAGATTGATACTTAGAGTCTGGAGCAGAACATTGAAGCGGGGAGGTGACTGATCTGGTGGCTGAGGGGAAGACTATTTCCAAAGAACATCTTGAAGGGTAAAGCTACTTGAACTTAGGAGTAGGGGGAGGCTTGTCTCAACAGTACTGGCTCTGAGGGTAGGATCCAACCCATTAGGGTCACAACTGAACCCCAACACCTTCCTTCAACATTCCCACTATAGTTTTGCCAGTTTGGGAACCTCTTTAAGTTTATTCCCTCATAGGTCTTCCCCAAGGGTGGGAGTGAGGAGTTAGCTATACTGGTCCATTGAAAGCTAACATGGGAGGAGTCTAGATACACACACCCCTACAATAAATACTCACCCTCATACATATCTCATCTGATCCTTACAACAATCTTGTGAAGTGGATGCTATTATCCCTGTCTTATACATGGGAAAACTGAGGCAGATAAAAGTTAAGTGACTTGCTCCAGCAGACACAATATGTCAGTAGCTAAGGCAAAGATTGAACTCAGATCTTCCCAACTTCAAGGCCTACTTTCTATCTACTGTGACATTTTTCCGTCTCTTAATCAGAATACAAGCTCTTTCAGGACAGCCTCTTTGCTGTTTGTCTTTGTATTCAGACAACCTAGTACAAGGCTTGGTAGAGAAAGGGTACTTAATAAATGGTCACTGAATAAGTGAGCGAATAAATGAATTAAATAGTTACAAGGTGAAATATAAAAGGGAAAGAACAGTCCTTTCTTTATGAAAGGCATTACAACATAATAGAAAAAAGGCACTAAACAACCAGTTCTCCTCCTTTCTTGTCTGGCTCCTCAGATTCCTTTGCTGCATCATTATTTATGTCCTATCCCCATAGTCTCTATTTTGGGCCTTTTTCTTCTCTCAACATCCCCCTTCTAGGTAATCTCATCAGCAATTCTGGTTTATCGTTTCTCTGCAACTAATTCCTAAACTTGAACATTCGACCCCTTATCTTTCTCCTGATCTCCAATATCATATCATTGTCGATTGGACATTCCCAAACGGGTGTCACATAGGCATCACTAATTCAACATGTCCAGAATCAAAACTGACATTTACCCCAACTAATCCCTCTTTCTTTTCCTTATTTATTTTTACTTAGGGTACCAACATTCCTCCAATCACCTCGGTTCACAATTTGAGTCATTTTTGGTGGCAGTTAGGTGGTTCAATGGATTGAGTGTTTAGAGATGAGAATCTTGGGTTCAAATCTGGTCTCAGACAATTACTAGCTGTGTGACCCTGACCCATTCACTTAACCCCCATTGCCTAGCCCTTACCACTTCTGTCTTGGAATAAATACACAGCATTGATTCTAAGAACGAAGTTTTTTTGTTTTGTTTTTTTTTAAAGTCATTCATGACTCAATTTTATCACCACATCCATTCAGATGTCGACTTACCAAGTCTACCTTCAAAATATCACCTGAATCTATCCTCTTTCCCTCCACTAACATAGCCATGAAAATGCTCAAAAGCAAGAGATGAAATATCTTGGTCTAGGAAAAGCAAAGAGGCCAATGTCACTGGATCAAAAAGTATGTGAGGCATGGAGTGCAAGAGGCATGAAGATTTGAAAGTAGGGCAGGGGGAGCTAAGATCTGAAAGGCTTTAGACACCAAAAAGGAATTTGCTTATTTGATCCTGGAGATAATAGAGATAATAAATAATAAAAATAATAAACTCCAATGAAATTGAGTTTACTGAGTAGGAGATGACATGTTTGGGCCTGAGCTTTAAGGAAATTATTTTGATAATTGAATATAGAATGGACTAGCATGGGGACAGACTTGAGACAGGCTGACTAACCAGTAGGTTATTGTACTAGTCCAAGTGATTTGTATCCAAGATGTGTGTTGCTTAGAATTCAGGGAGGTCCCATTTAAAAGTATTTTACAAACTTCCTGTGGACATGTGGGGGACTTTGAAACTACATTTTCCGTGATCCAATGGGTTTCAGGTTTCTGACGTGATAACGTCAGACAATGGGAACCAACGTATAGCGCAGCTTAAATTCAGAGGTCGGGCTTGAGACGACTTCTTTGGCTACGTAGACAAGATGGGGACTGGCGGCAATTTGAATTTTTACATGCGCATGGTCTAATTTATTTTTACCATCATGGCTTTAATTAAATTATTATTTTCCCTCATAATATCAGCCTTTATCATTTTTAATCGTTACAGATGGTGAGAGTATGAGAGGAGAGATGGCAGTACATTCAAGAGATGGTACAAAGTGGAAAATGACAGGCTTTGGCAACAGATTAGCCTGGGAGGATGAGAAATGGTAAGGAAATGAGGATGATGGCTAAATTATGAGCCTGGAAGGATTTGGAAGAATGGTTGTGCCCTTGATGGTAACACAGAAGTTTGGAAGGAAGGTTTTGAGAGGAAATATAATGAGTTTACTTTTGGACATGTTGAGTTTAAGATATCTCTTGGACATTTAGTTTGAGATGTCTGATAGGCAGTTGGAAATGTAAGCATGACGGTTAGCAGTTAAAGCTTAAAACTGAATTAAAACTTCTAGGATACCTCATCCCAAAAGTTCTAAAATGCAGTTCTAAGCTTTGATAGTTTAGTGCAGTTTTAAGTTTTAATAGCCTTTATTCAGATCAGTAATGGGCAAACTACAGCCTGCAGGCCAGATGCGGGCCCCCTGAAATGTTCTTTCTGGCCATGAGACATACAAGAGTAGGATACAATACAATGAAACTTCGAAAGAGTTGCCTTAGAAACAGATGGACAGATGAGCATTTCCTTTTCTTTGGACCCCTCTTTAAAAAGTTTGCCCATCACTGATTTAGATAGATTAAAGGGAGATGTTACACACACACAAGATAAATGTAACACATAGTATACAGATGTTGCATATACATATGCAATTATTATTTCTATTACACACAAGTATTACTTCCCTGTTTACCTATCATTTCTTCTTTGTAGAATATGAGCTCCCTGATAGCGATGACTGTTTTGTTCAATTAGGACAGTGTAATACCTGCATCCGATTCAGCAGAAAGCTACAGTGAAATCTCCAAAACATTTATAAATTCAAATTTGTCACAATCTCCATAAAACTCTCCTGTTTTCACCAGTAAAAAGTAAACTTTCCCTCCTCTAGATACCTATTGAAATCTTTAGAATTTCATGTATCACTATTTATTATATTATATTTATATACATAGCTTATCTTATCTACTACCATGTAAGGAAATAATTTGGAACCAACTTTTTTTGGGGGGGGGAAGATATCTGTTAAATCTACTGATGACCCAACTCTTCAAAACAGAAATGCTTAAAATAATCCAACTTCAATTAAATGCTTAATTAAAGCATTCTTACATAAAGATATCCACCTACTTAGTAGTCCCTTTTAAAGATCTAAATGACTCTACCTTATATAAAAATCTATGAATGTCCAAGTAACTTAATTTTACTTTTCTCAGCTTTCTTGTCCATAAAATGAGGACAAAGATAAAAACTAATGACTACACAGGAAATATTCCTCATATTGAATATTAGTCTAAATCACAGAAAGACAATTCCTTTCTCTTCTGTATGTAGAGGAGCCAGTGTCTTTTGTGTGTATGCTTAATAAATAATGCTCCCAAAACTGGAGAAAAGGAAACCAATTACTATTAACATTTACCAGTTCTTTTGATGTAAGTGAATTCCCCAAATCAAGGCAAAAAAAAAATTCCCAGATATCTGCCAATCAAAATAGCCCATAATTACTATATGCATCACTATTGCATTATTTTTTGTTTCTGTGAATTTGAGATAATATATTAACACATTAATTGATATTTTGGTCACAATTAGCATGCATTAAGCTGTTGATTACATGTTTGCATTTTGAATATTTTAATTGGTTTGTTTCAATTGATAAAATGTAAACTCTCTTAGGATATTTAGACTTGTGTATTTAATTATCATTGATTAGATAATTAATAGTATTGTCAAAATGGTAGACAATGACTGGTAATTACAGCTAATGTACACATATCTGTTAAGATATGACAAGCTGGTTTTATTCTTGAAGGGACATTTTATTTTTGGCTATGAGATGGCTCATTGTAAATTGTAAGGTTTAACTTCCCCAAATATAAGAGTAGGAACTTCCATCTCAGGTACTCCCTTCACTTTTGATAAATGTTTCCTAAAATTTGAGAAAAGAAATGTAACACCTAAAGCCATGCTTCATCTCATGCAATTATTTTGCAAAGAATACTTTTCAAACAGTTTTCAGTATTTTCAATCTTTCTTTCACAATTTCTTACATTACTCAAACTGAAAATTCTTGCTAAATTTTTCCCATTTCACATAGAGTAATCTTTTGCAAACCTGATAATGTACTCTAAATTCAAATGTGGTAAAATATTCTTTAATGGTTTAACAAAATTCTACAGGAAAAAAAAGAACTTATTGAATTAGACATCATTTGGTTTGGAAAGTGTCAAGTAAAGTCAAGCAAAGGTTGCATGTAGGAGTCGTGGTTTTAACTACAGAATCTCCCAAAAAATACTTATGGGAGAACAATGACTACTCCCTCATATCACATTTATGATGCCACCACTAACCAAGCAATCAATGTTTATTAAGCATCTACTATGTGCCAGGCACTGTGCTAAGCACTGAAGATACACAAAGAAGGAAACAACAGTCCCTGCCCTCAAGGAGTTCAAAATCTAAAGAGAAAATGGAAAACTTCACTGTCAATCAAAATCAGGTCAGCCAGCCATTGTTTAACTGGTCATTATACTTTGCTAATTACCCAGTCTTAACTGACCACTCCACCAGTCTATGACAAGATAATGAATGTGTCCTCTGCCCCTTTCTCTTTTTTCTGATGTAATACAAAAAAAAGGAATACAGGCATCAATCTTAGCAGATTGTGTGCTACATTAATCTCCAAGAAGCCAACTTATATTTAGGCAACCACTACTGAATCTTCAAAATCCTGTTTAGTGTTCCCCTCCCCAATCTTGACATCATAAAAAGAAAAAGATGGCAGGTTGAGGGAGAGGATGCAGAGAAGTCCAGCTTCCTCCAACCTATATCACCAAGGAGTTATCAATAATCTATATCAAGATTCAGACAGAGAGAGAGGGAAGGAGGGGGGGAGAAGTGACAGAGAGAGAGGAAAAGAGGAAGAAGGAGAAAGGAAAAAGAGAAGAGAAGGAAAAGACGGGGAAGGAGGAGGGGAGGAAGAAGAAGAAGGAGAAGGAAGAAGAAAGAAAGCCAACCTACTCTTAAGAATTGAAGGGAAAACTATGGTAAGAGCATTTTGCCAGGCCAGCTTCACACACAAAAACAGCAGGATCCTGTGGGTACTGGAAAAGGGGTATAGCCAGAAAAGCCCAGTCTGAAGCCAAGAATACTAAAGTCTTCCAGGGTAAAGGCCAAGGAGACATGAAGCTATGTGTTTATGGTGGAAAAGGGTCAGGAGATGATAATTCAGACCAGGGTTTAGCTAAAGAAGCCTAGAAATTGCAGTTATGTCACTCTCACCCCAAAACAGGGTTCCAAACCTAGAAAGGACAATGATCAGTGTCCACCCTGGATCTGACATTACCATCACATGATTAGATTAAATGAACTTATACAAACAAGGAGGGGGTTAGAAGAATAAGCTACATTCAGGCTTTCATCTGAACAAATGAGAGTTATACATACATAGAAATTTTAACATAGAGATGCATAAAGCTCAATAAGAAATCAAGAGAAATACAGAGAAAGGAGAGAGAGGGTTAAAAGATGGCAGATTCAGGGAGGTACTAGTAACAAACATAAGGGGGAAATGGGAAAGCTTATATTCTCTGGAATGAGGTGATAGATATGAAAGATCTCTATTGATAGGTGAATAGGAATAGAAAGTATACTTATTCTCAGCTAAATGTCACATCTTGACAAAAACTGACTGTATCTGGTTATAAAAATCCCACAAATAAGTGTAGAAAACCAATAAACTAAACAAATATTCTCTTGGCTGAAACACAATAAAATTATATCCAGTGAAAGGACTTTGATAAAAGGGTTAAAAATTGAAATTTGAAGAAAGTAGGAAGAAGGACTCTGGCTCCTATGGAGGCAAAAAGGCGAAAGAACATCAAAGCACATGGGACATCAATGAAGAGTATAATCCTGGAGGTTCTATGTCATCCCCAATATCTGGTATCCTAGAATTACAAACCCTATCTATCCATCATCAATCAAGCCTCCATAATCACTAGCATTCTTGGATCTCCTCCTCTTTTAGCAATGACTTTGCCTGAATTTCTTTCAAATCGCACTTTCTAACTTTTGTATAAAGCTTTTGATGCCTTCTTATGCTGGGAAAGATAACCTTACCAGCCCCAATCTCAGTCTAACTTCATTCATCTCTTTGACCAAATTAGCTGGTGAAGGGGGAAAAGGATCTCTGTTGGTTTAAGTCCATTTTCCCACCATCTATACTGACTTGTTGGGGAGCATGGCTTTCTAAGGATAGATAGATAGATAGATAGATAGATAGATAGATAGATAGATAGATAGATAGATAGATAGATAGATAGATAGATAGATGTTTTTAACAAATGCTGAAGACCATTTCAGAGCTGAAAATGGAATTTTTTAAAATTCCTTTTGAAATTATTGGAAGAAGGAAGAGAAATAACATCTGACATTTTCATGGAAAGTTACTCTGGGTATGGGAGTTTTATGATGAGAGACCTCAGAGGACAAGAGAACTACATTTCCCAGCAAACCTTGTAATCTACTTTACTCATCCTATTGCCTGCTGGGAAAGAGAGTTCTTTCACGTACAGTAATGTAGGTGCCATTTTGGGATCCTATATCTCGAAGATCTCACCACACTCATTTTCTGGTCTTACTCTGCTTTTCTCATAATACTACCCAATAAAGGTATTTACCCCCTAAAAAATTAATTGGTAGCTTAATAACTTTAAGGATAAGAATTTATGGATCAAAGGAGAAACCTTAGAATCCAAAGAGATTTACATCAAGGAAAGTTACAATAATGAAACAACATACCAAAATTTATGAGGTGTGGTCAAGAAAGAGAAAATGTTTATCTCTAAATATTGTTTTCATCAATTAAAAAAAGAGAAGGAATAGATTAGCAAACTGGGAGTGCAACTACAAAGTGTAGAAAACCAACTAAAATACAACTAAATACCAAATTAGAAATTCTGGAAAACATAATTGAAGGCAAAAACCACCAATGAATTAATCAATAAAATTAAGGTTTATTTTTAAACAAAAAATAAATAAACCATCTTTTAAAAAGATTACCAAACTTCCAATATAAAAAATGAAAAAGAAAATATAACATCAAAAAATAATTAGAAACTATTTTATCTAATTATATACTAAAAAACTAATAATTTAAAGGGAATGGGTGAATATCTATAAAAATATGAAATATACTTTAACAGGACAAGAAAGAAAGAAATTTTAATAACACAATCTGAATAGGCCATAAATTAACTTTTATTGGAAAAATAACTTCAGGACCATATGGATTTAAAATGGAACTCTGTCAAAATTGATTCATTCTTATATTATATACATTATTTGCAAAAACTGTTAACAAAGAATCCTACTAAATTATTTCTATGATAAATTTCTATAATTATTTCTAGGTAACATAATTATGATAAGTATATGGTCTTAATATCTGGATCAGGAAGACACAGATACAAGAAGGGAAATAAAAGACAAACCTCCCCAATGAACAAATGCAAAAATTTTAAGTAAAATATTAGCAAAGAAATTATAGCAACCCACACACACACCAAAAAACAAAAAGAGTATACATTATGATAGATTGGATTTACATCAAGAATTCAGGATTGGCTCAATATAAGTTAATCATAAATGAAATGGAAAATGTTAATAATAAACTGTTTTGAAAAAATGCATCAACTTCTGCTAAAATGCTAAAAAGCATTAGAACAAATGGGATTTTCTAAAACCAAGAACAAGAATTACATGTAATAGAGATAATGTAGTGGCCTTTCTAGTAACATAAGGTTTGTAAAGCCATTATCATCAATATTATATAACATATCTTAAGAAATACTAGCTACATCAGTAAGTCAAAAAAAAAAGAATTGAGTATAGACAAAAAGGTAACATAATTATGATTTTTGCACATGAAATGATGGCCTATATGAAAAGTCAATTAAAACTTTAGTTGAAACAATTGATAACTTCATCAAAAAATCAGGATATAAAACAAATCCACACAAATCATCAGACTTTCTATAACTAACAATACCCTTTAAGAAAAAGAAATTCCATTCAAAAACAACTATAGAACATATAAAATATTTACAAATTCACCTAACAAAACAAATACTAGAACAATAAGGATATGGTTACAAAACACTCTTTACAAAAATAGAAAGCTACAAATAACTGGAGGAACATTAATTGCTCACTCTTATGGTTTTTCAATATTTTTAATAAAAGTGATAATACTACTAAATTTATTTATTCAATGTCAAACTAATAACCCAGTTACTAAAAGACTATTTTATACAGCTAGAAATAAAATTTTAAGTTCATCTGGAGAAGCAAAAGATAAGGTTTTTCAAAGGAAATAATGGGAAGAAAGGTAGGAAGGAAGGGGTTGGATTTTAATCTACTATAAGGAATTACAAAACTATTCGTGGCTTAAAAATAAATACCACATACAGAAGTAAACAAACACAGATGCATAGTGTAGACTAAAACTAAAGACCACAATTACTTACGTAAGAGCTTACTATGCAACAAAAACTAGTGGTAAAGTTGGAAAATAAACTGGAAGAAATTAGGTTTAGACCAGATTTCATACCCAATAACAGTAAGTTCCAAATGAATACATGATGTAGATAAAAGAGGTCACATAATAAAAAAAAATAATTTGGTAGGAACAAAAAGTAAGTACTATTCACAATTATGGATAGAATAAGAATATACTTAAATTTCTGAGTTCCTTCTACTCCATTCTTTTTTTTTTTTCAGGGCTTTAATAAGATTTTCCAGCTTTTCTTCTAAGCCATGAATTTTCCTTTCAAGTTTTTCCAGTAAACTTCAATTTCACTCACATTTTCCTTCAGTTCCTAATAGCCTTTCTGATCACTTGCAGAGTTTGTTCATTCAATTCTCCTTTCTGGGGTTTGTTGTCTTTTAGAATTTTAGTCTAGAATTATCTTATCTCATAGTATTTCTATCTTGATTTGGAGCTTTTCATTAGCCTCACTGTTGATATTTTCTTTAGAGAGCTTTCATATAGGGATTTCTTTCTTTTTCTCTTTTAGTTGTTACTTTTTACTTTATTTCAAACATTTCTATTTATTTTGGGTTTAAACAACCTCTCACCTGGCCATCTTATAATAAGTTCTCATAGAACTTTTCAATAATATGAAAACTTTTAATAGACTCTTTACAGGGAGAATTAATTTTATTCCCTAAATTTATCATCTTTCCTAAAATTATCCCCAAACTGGAAAGCCCTTATTGCACTAGTGTCCATACAAGTTCAAGAATACTTATTAAATTTCAAAATTATTAACCTATAATACATCAAAGTTCTATTCCTTATACAGAGATGTCAACAAGATAAAGTATAAACTTGGGTTAAGTAAGAGCTTGTACCAGAAATGAGACAAGATTAATCCCAGATTTTTTTAACAATAAACTGTGAAATGGACATATAGATTTCTGGTCAATAAGAGACTCTAGAGATCAATCCATGAGCATTCAGTAGGGTTAAGGTTAAAGAACACAGGTAGCTAAGATTTTGAACTCCGGCATCCATGGGAGTTTTTTTTTTCTTTAGTGGGTTCTAGTATTGCTCTGGTTTTTAATTGTTTCCTTATTACCCTGCTATTGAGTAACTGACTTTGGATAAGTGACTTCAAGTCTCTAAGAGTGAGTTTCTTCATCTCTAATACATGGAAACTAGAGAAGATGATCTCTTAAGTTCCCTTCTAGTTCTAAATCTTATAATTCTTTTTTTAATTGATTTATTTCTTTTGGTCCATCATACCACTCTGTTTGAAGCATACTAATATTGAATTCCATTTTAATTCCCAGATCTTTTTCTGACAAACTTCTGTCTATCCATACCACTCCATTTTGTACCTATGAAGTTGAAAATCTCATAATTGTAATGTTAGAACAGGAGGTCTAGCACCAATGCCTCTGACTGTGAGTCATGGACCTTCATTTGGATAGTGAGTGAACTACGAACTTCCATTAATCTTTATCTGTATACACTGCAAAAAACAGTGTCCCTGAGTTTCCTTATAGGTAAAATGGGACCAAATACTACCGATTTTTGTAAAGATTAAACAAAGTGTAACTGTAAATTGTAAAATATTCTGCAACTTTTAAAAAGCTATAAAAGTCTATTGTTATAATCTATTATTAATAGACTTCTTATATTATCATTAAGCTAAATAAATATGTGGCAGCAGTTAGATGGTGCAATGGCTAGAGCACTGAGCTTGGAATCAAGAAGATTCATCTTCATTAGTTCAAAGCTAGCCTCAGACACTAGCCATGTGGCCTTGGGCAAGTCACTTAACCTTGCTTGTCTCAGTTTCCTCATCTATAAAATGAGTGTCAGCTGGATGCCCTAATCATCATCTTGCTATAAAATATTCAATTGCTTACTGAATGAAGCCCAAAATTTATAGCCTAATACTTAAAGGTTGTCATGATCTGACCCCAAATTGTCAAATACTAGTTGCCTATATATCATCTGTGAACCAGTCAAGCTGATATAGTTCTTGGTTTCTTGCTTCTGACTTTGCTCACACAATTTCTCCTACTTGAAGTTACTTCACTTTTCAAACCCTACCCTATTCTTCAGCAACTGAAAGTTTAGTCATTTTTTTAAGGCCCAATCCAAATCTAATCTCCTTGATTAATTTTTCCCTAAGATGTAGCTGCCAAAAATTTCTGTGTAATCATAGGACATATTAAAAGAAGTACAGGGTCCATAATGCAGGGGATAATACAATTATGCTCTGCCTTTAAGATCATATATACAGAATATAGTTTCTAGTTCTGGGTTTTACATTTTAGAAAGGACACTGACAAGTCAGAGAAAATTCAGAGTAAATCAGCAAGACAGTGAGGAGCCCCATGAAATGGTTGTAAGCAGGGAGGCACCATGCCTACCTTCCTATCTCCCCCAGAGCCTAATATGTATTCCATATAGAATAGGACATTAATAAATATTTATTCAATTAATTATTTATTAGTATAGAATAAGTGATATTCCATGCCCTATCTCTCTCAGTGTCCCACCTGTAAAAGTTCATTCTTCTTAACTCTTCAAAACTCTGGCATTGAGAAAACTTACACACCTACAGAAGTAGGTAGTACAATCCTAAATAAAACTCTGCTCTTAATATTCAGCTGATACTATCCCTAGGCTCTTAGTAGCAATCTACCATATTCCCCATTACATGATTGATCCTAAAGACACAGAGATGGGAGATGGACGATGGTGCATGAAGAAAATTAAAATCAAACTGGCAGAAGCAGCTAGAAGGCTCAGTGGATGGAGAATCAGGCCTGGAGAGGGGAGATCCTGGGTTCAAATCTGGCCTCAGACACTTCCTAACTGTGTGGGCAAGTCACTGAACCCCCCTGCCTAGCCCTTACTACTCTTCTGATTTGGAACCAATATATAGTATTGATTTTAAGGCTGAAGGTAAGAGTTAAAAAAAAAAAACTGGGAGCTCAACCAGAAAGCACACATAGAGGAATAGCAATAAGGTTAGAAATGTAGGATGAAGCTGGATTGTCATGGGTTCTAAAGATGGAACAAAGGAACTTGCATTTAATCCTAGAGGGTAATAAGGAATAATTGGAATTTACCAAAAGCACCATGGTCAGCCAATTCACACAGGTCTTCTGCCCCAATCAAAAGATCTCTCCAGTAATCTATGAACAAAGTCAAAAAAAGGCACAAAACAAAGGGTGGTAACAACTGCTGCTAGGTTGTGAGCAGTGAGCGTTGACATGATGGAAACAAACAGTTATCTATCGACAACAGTAAATTATATACTGATCTAACATCAAGTAGTCTCTTTACTGAAGCACCCCTGCCTCAGGACCATAGATCTATAACTAAGAGAAAACCACAATCAAGAGCCAGAAGGAAAATCAGGTGTCATCTAATATAACCCCTTCATTTTAAAGATGAGTAAACTGAGGCCCAGAGAAGTTAAATGGTTATATGATTTGCCCTGACACACTTCCTTGTGTAATTTCCTTTCAATGTATACTTGGATATCATACAAAGAATCATATATAACTTGAATGTCATGTTTCATATTCTAGCAATTTATCTTCCATTTACAGGTACTATATTCTAAAGCATGCATTCTCTTCTTTTATTTTCTTTTTAAATAGCGAAAAACTTTACTGTGTTAGGCACCCAAGGAGAGGGAGAAAAAGATGGGGGGGGTGGTCTTGCCTTCAGAGTGGTTACAAACTAGAACCAGAGAGAAGGCATATATGTAAATAATTGTTATGTAAATTAGGCAATATGGAAAAGAAAGCTCTATACAAAGTACTATGAGAAAGGTAAGGTGAATGAGCACATTCCAGTTGGGGAGACTTCATAGAGCATGTAGTTCTTAAATTAAATTAGGTAAAGTAAGGGATTTAAGTAGGCAAAGATGTCAGGGCAGGAAACCGACTTAGAGAGGAGTCTATTCCAATAGTGGCTTTAGCAAAGGCAAAGAATATAAGATAGTGGAGGTTTAAAATTGAGGGAAGGATGAGTAATACAATTTGGCTGGAACCATACAGTACATGTAGCAGAGAATTGTGAAATATTCCTGGAAAGCCAGGCTAGAGTCAGATTGTGGATGACCTCGAATGCCAAAAATACTTATCTGATAGATGATAGGGAAGTACTGAAAGATTTTCATACAAACAGAAGAGAACATTGTAAAAGCCATTTCCTTTGCAGTCTGAAGACCTAGATTCAAATAGTCGTTCTGCTACTTGCTGCCTATGGTAACCTTGGGCAAATCAGTAATTGTGACCTCATTTTCCTAACTTATAAAATTAACAGTCTAGACTAATAGACATCTAATGTTTCTTCCAGGTCTATATCAATTATCCTAAAGTGAATACATCCTCTGCATACACACACGATAACCTTTGCCTCACAAGTCTTCACCAAAGCATTCAGAGAATCACAGAATTCTGGAAATGGAAGAGACTTATACAACGTCCATCCCACTCATTTTATAGAGGGGTAAATTGAGGCTCACCTCTATGCTATGACTTTCCTACATAGACATCGACATCTAGTGGGAGAAACAGGATTTGAAGTCAAGTCCTACAGAATCTCAAAGCTAGGCTTCCCCTACTATGTTATTCTCATATTCCTATTTTCAAAAGGGCCAACATTTATAGCTGAATTTCTCCCCCCAATCCCTGCCTCAGTAGAACAAGGGTATTTAATGTAATATACATAAGGCTAATAAAACTGTCATCAGAGGGGGCACCATATCCTTAAAACACTGAAAGGAAAGTATACTCCCAGAATATAAAATTGAAGATTTTCAAAATGAACAGGCAATGTGTTCATATCATCAGAATTTGTAAACAATAAAAACACAACCAGGGTACTTGCCCTACAGATTAGATGATAATCAGCATGCATCTTCAAAGGATACATGCTTGGGGAATTGGGCAATAGAAAATGAATTATGCAAACACTGAGAGGAAAAAAAAACCTGCAGTCCATTTTCCAGCCATGGAACACAAATGTAATAAACGAATGAGAAGCTGTAATAAAATGGATTAAATACACTTGAAATTTCTTTTCAAAATATACTTAATAATTTCACAAAGAACCATATCTAACTTGAATGTCTTGTTTCATACTCTACCAATTTATCTTCCATTTCCAGCCACTATACTCTAAAGCATTCATTCTTTTATTTTATTATCTGCTTTAAATAGCTTAAAACTGACTCAGACTATAGAACAGGTGCTCATATTACAGCTTTCTTTTCTTAAAGCTGATATCCCCTGCCAGTGTCACTCGAGTTTTGACTCAGCTCCGTCAGTGAAAAATTAGACTTCATTTCAGTATGCTAATAGCAATCTATCCAAAACAATGTAATCAAGGCCCCATGTGCACCTATAATTTCATCCTTGACATCAGCCTGACAGCTATTTATTGTCTGAAGGGAAAGGGAGGATGTTAGAGAAAAATCTTACCATCTCCCCTCCCCCAACAAATACGACAGCTTTATATTTAAAAGAAGAATCTTTGTGAAATCCACCAAAATGGCAATAATCATCGGGTTTACATATGTCTTGTCTTCAGCAATCAAGGCAGGGAGTTAACGGAGAGGCACATTCAGTGCCAATTCCCAAACTGCCCACCTCTGATGAGCCAGCTGTGAGCCGCAATTGTCACATTATAATTTAGGCAAAGGGGGGAAAAAAGGCATCAGAATACACACTGGATCAACATAATTATTCACAGCAGGATGCTGCAGAATTAATTTAGCCAATCAGAATTATACGTGGGGGTTGGGTATATGCAAGGGGATGAAGAGGAGAAAAAAAGCAGAAAGGAAAAATATAGTGGGGGTGGGGAGAGATGAAGAGGGTAGGAACAAGCACTATTTCTAACACAAATGTTTGAATAATGCATCCTCTAAATATATTTTGAATACACAAAAATTAAATGTAACTCATATTATTTAAAAATTCTTGCCTTAAATAGGGATAATTGGAAATTAGGGCATGGATTGACTGTCATTCATGATCTATCTATACTCATTACTTATCATGTAACAAAAGTTTGAACACTATTATTCATTTACTCATTCAGTAATTTTTGTTAAGCAACTACTATGTATATATTATTTTTGGTGCTAGAAATGCAAAGTAAATATGACATGGCCCTTACCCCTTTTTTTTTTATTTTTTTAGCCTAGATCTTCTTATTTTATCCAGGCTAGAAGAGCAGCGGATTCAGAAACCTGCCCCAATCCCAATACTGACTGGCATGGAAACTTTAACCTGCTCTGTTCCTTCAACCTGGGCTGGTTTTTCTTTCCTTAAGCAGACTAGTGGCCACTTTCCCTGGGGGGGGCTTACTGTATTGATGCTGGATTTAGTGGGAACACTTGTAACATCCATGATCTTACACACTTGCCCTGTTGTAGCTCAGAACTCTCAAAGTCAAATGATTCATCAACCTAAATCCCCCTACCAGTAGCCCCAGTAATTATAATTCAAGTAAAAGTGAAATAAATGTAAAGGACAGATCCATACAAAATAGTATGAGATATATGAAAAAAGAGCTATCATTGGTACCTGAGGGAGAAAGGGTCATAAAGATGACCCTTGGATTAGCTCTTGAAAGAAGGAAACAGGAGCCTTAAAGGCACAAAAATGGGAGAAGGCAGGATGAGAACAGGAGTAAGAGGTATGCCAGTTGAACTGGAACACAATCCCTCAAAAAGCAATTTGAGAGAAGGTCTTTTAGAGATTCCATATAAATCTGTCACTAATCTAAAGGTCTTTAACAATTTGGTGCCAGCATGGCCAAAAAATGCTTTCTCCTTTAAGGAAGATGGGATGAGCAAATAGTTATGAGCATTGTAACACTTTATAGTGACATTAGCATATGAGAGAAAAAGAAATAGTGTGGAACTTGCTCATTCAACTGGTATTTATTAAGAACCTAAAACTAGAGTTCATCCAGAAAGGCTGTAGGTTAGAATTTGGGGAAATCTGTTAATAAAAAAGAAGGAATTTTGCAATTCATAGAATAAAAGACTTCATTAAATAACTAGTGGTAAGTAAAAGAATTAATGGGAGAGGGATTAGAGGTCACATTTAACTAACTTTATTATTGTCTTTATTTTTTTCAAGAGCTCATTTGTGACTATATAAAATGGCGTGCCCTTTTCATACATATGGAAGATTACTTTAAAGGAAATAATCCTTTCTCCCCAAGTGGGATTCTGCAGCAATTAGAAATAGAATAGATAAGAAGAATCTTGATTTCCTCGTTAAAAGTTAAATTTGGCCTTGCATTTGCTACTTCTGGTAACAGTGAGAAAAATGACAGAAAACTTGGCAGGATTTTATTTCTGGCAATAATGTTTGATCTATGCCATTGTCAATGAGAACTGTGATTTAATCCATAAGGATATAGAGCCTACTGATGAAAGGGATATAACTGCAAATCCTGATTAACAATCACTGCGACACTAAAGCAAGTTCCCATAGTAACAGAACTGAAATTACACAACAAACTGTAATGCCATACCAGACAAATTATTCCATGAAGTGTCCCTTTTCTGAAAGCGTTTGGCTTTCTGATGTGCTTTTCCAATTAAGACTCAAGCAATTTCACTTTCAACTTCTCCCAGCTTTCCCCCACTCCTCCCCTCTTTGCATACAACACACCATTTGCTTTCAGGCAATCTGATTAATAAATGCATATGTATAGATGGGGGTATCAAAGAGTTAACCACCTCCCATTTTCTGTTCCCTTGTCAGAATGAATAAAACAAGAAAGTCTCCCTTCTTAAAATTATATTTGTAAAACTGAGATCTACTCAGAATTACAACAGGATTTTGCTAGCATAGATTTTACAATTGGGGGAAGAATTTAATGTAGCCTGTGTAAAACCACATACATAATGAAAATAAGTAGAGGGGGTTTTTTTCAGAGCTTCATTTTTTAAGAAATCAACAAATATATTAGTTTTTCATCAGAATATAAGAATTTTTCTGCTTATCTACATAAAAATATAAAAATTAAGTTATCCAAAGCTTTAAAAATTGTGAAAATCATGTTAGGGATGGGAAGTGTTAGAACCCACACCATTCTTGTCGCATAGCACAGCAAAGAGAAGGCATGGCTAGCATACTGATGCCATGAAAGAATGACTTCCTCAAAGAGGTTGTGCAATAAACTGTCATTCCACTGTAGGCTGCTTCTTACCTTGTTGGTTTATTCTCTCTGAATATCTGCTCACTCCTCTGATTTCCGACTCCCACCCAACATCCCTCTGGCTGAGCTGGGTTTCTGCCTCTTATATTAAGATTAGGAATCCTGCTGGATGCTAGCGTGATTTAGCCCAGCTTCTAGTTCACTCTCTTTGATCGCAACTTGGACCATCCTATTTGTCCAAAACTATACTTTCTCTGGGGTGCAACTGATTATCCTTAGTCAGCATAAAATCCTCGTGCCAAACTGGGTGACTTAATGGGGAGTTCACAGAGGTAACGCTGAAGAGTTAACCATCCCAATAGGACTGAAAAGTTAAAGATAAATAAAGTGGAATCAGTGATTTGGTGGCTCAAATGGATGAGACATTGAATTTCATCCTTCACTAATTTCCCGAGCCACCATTTTTTTTTATATATTACACAAGCTTAGCAAATACCTTTAACAGGTCCCACTTTCTTCTATTCTATCCTCCCTTGTTACCTACACACTTAAGCTTCTATCTATTTAATTAGAGATTGGAACTGACAGATAAAGCAATATAAATACAAATTCTATGTAACCCCCCTTTCTCCACACACACACTCTCATACATTCATAAGAGAAATGTAAATATATTTATCTTCTGTATATTGTTTAATAGCATGTAGTTATAAGTACTTCCACTCTTTTAGATCCCATATGTACATGAAGCTTAAAAAGGTATAACCACTGAAGCAACTATTTTAGTATATAAAACTGTTTTTTATCTTCTAAAAATATTTTTAATAAAAATGTTTGATTCTGGGGCAGCCAGCCCTCAGACATTTCCTAGCTGTGTGACCCTGGGCAAGTCACTTAACCTCATTTGTCTAGCCCTTACTACTCTTCTGCTTTGGAATGGATATTATCATTTTTAAAAAATTGATTCTGTGAGCTCTATGGAAATCCTATGAATAAATTTAGCCTCCATTAAAAATAAATTTTATGGAAGGGAAGGGATTTTCATAATTATACTCAGCAGAAAAATATTTGTGCTGCGCAGTGTCCAGTTAATTTTTAAACAACCGAAGGAAGGTCTCGAAAGTGCTGAGTGAATTCTCCATGGTAAATTAAGAAAAAGCATAGACTTGTGGCTTCCAAGATCAAAATGCTACAAAATGCCTACAAGCTGACTCCTATGTCAGATTTCCTAAGAAAATAAATACAAAACTAATCAATTAAGAAAACTAAGATTTGCGTAAATTATCTTGAAGTTGATATGCTAGAATTGACCTTCTGAAATTTGTGATGAGTGTGTAAGATTGACTCTATTTATCTGGTACTCAGAGTGATTTGAAGAAATTGATTGTCTTTATGGCCCAGAGTAACTTAAAGAAACTATCTTTGAAAATGGCAACCTACCTGGACAGTCAATGGCACATCTCACCAGCCAGCTTTCATGGTCTCTCTCTCAGACAAAATAACCAAGGTCCTTGTACCCAGACTCGGTATCTCTGGTTTCTGGTCCCAGACTCTCTATCTCTGACTGAGTTTATCACTTGGCCTCAACTACAGGACATCTGACCCTAAAATATAGTAAGTCATTGTATTGTTGAAACCTGGAGACTGAGTCACTTCTTGCTGTCTTATGTTAAAAGAATACACCAAAGATGACTGGGAGATCTCTGATCATACCATCCAAGGTCTCTCCTTGGATCAGTCCCTTTCCAACCTCCCTTCACTAAGAATAAATAACTGCTAGCAAGCTATACTTTGTGCTTTGGGGTACCATGAGCATGTATCTCTTTTATTAATAAAGACTGTTTTTAATCTTACAGGTACTTGATATCTTTTGTTTTTCTTCCTGTTCAGGGAAAGGGAGACAGAGGTCTCAGGTAAGGCCTATGCTCATCAAAGTGCTTTGAAATACAGCTCCCTGACAGTGGAAGAGAGACCCAAGTTCCAAATAGTGCATTCCTCAGTTTGCAGAATTTTATGTTTCAGGAAAAAACTATCCAACTGATTTTTTTAGTGATGAATACATTCCATTGTAATAAAGAAAACTTTCTCTAATAACAACATGAACTCCTTTGGGACAGGGACTGCGTTTATGCTTTTCTTAGTATCCCCAGCAATTATCACTTAATAAATCCTTGCTGACTGACTTCCTGGGAGTCTTCAGGAGCAGGACCAAGGTGGACTAGGTAATAACATAAGACTGATGTAGGTAAACCTATGAATGGACCATGGTTCATAGGTATCCTGAATCAGAAAGAAGAACAAACTGAGGTTTTAGAAGAAAGAATGAAGGAGATTGAGAAGGCATACTCTCAACACACTGGTTATTAAATTAGACTTTTTGGTGGGAAAAGAGAAAGATAAAAAGTCAGTGATGATGAGGCAGAAGGAAAAGAGAAATGTAAAAAGGAAAAAGAAAAATGTCACCTGAGGACAAATCAAAGATTTCAACAATCACTAAGATTTCTTCCAGCTCTCAATTTCTGATCATGAGGTCGTTTGACCTTAGTGATTGTAAGCAGAGATGTTAAGAGTGTCCTGAAAGTTGTTGAGGTGAGAAAGAAACAAAAGGAGGATAAAAGCAAAGTCTGAAAATCTCTGCAAAATTTGAAAGTTACCTTAGAAAACAAAGTTTATAAAATAGTTGTGTTAAACACACCGACCCAGACTGCACTGCCTCAGCACGTAAGGTCCAGGAGCAAACATGGAAAGAATTATAAAGGCTCAAACATTAAAAGATACTTTGTCACTGGGTTCATGAGCAACAACAACAAGAATACTTAGTTTTAAACCTCATGACTATTCTATTATAGAAACTCTATAGCAAGAGACAAAGGCTGACAAGAAAGACAAATCTGGGAAGGTTCTCTTTATCTCCTGATATAAGTCCCTAGATACAAGGCAAGTAGATCAACAGGATGATAAAACTTAGATCTGGAATTAACGAAGAAGAATCTACTATGGTGGCTGAAAAAAATGCCACCTCTTTAACACATTGTACGTGGAAGAAACAAAATAAAGAATTCTAATACATGAAAATATAACATATAAATGTTATATATTATATAATATATTATTTGTATAATTCTATTTATATAAATTATATATAATAGATACATATTTTGTGCCTATCTGATGAGTGAGTATAAATAAAAATAAGTTTTCCTAGGATGTCTAAGCAAGTTATTTTATATAAGATGCTAAGAACATATTTAATAGCTTCATTGCATCTGATGTGTATTTTTTCACATTTTTTTAAACATTTACTTTCCATTTTAGAATCAATACTATGTATCAGTTCAAAGGCAGAAGAGTGGTAAGAGCGAGGCAATGCCTCACACAGCTAGGAAGTGGCCAAGACCACATTTGAACCCAGGACCTTCTTTCTCTGGGCCTGGTTCTCAAACCACTCTGCAACCTACCTGTCCTCTTTCATGTGTTTTCCAAAATATTCTTTTTATTTTTCTTTAAATCACTTTAAAATTATATGGAATGGACATGTTACTTAAGGGGAGGTTTAGTTTTCTTTTCCATTCTAAGTATAACAGATATTGTGATATCTTAGGCATTCAAGCAAGAACTAGTAATAACTGTAGCTTATATTGTTTTTATTTTAGGGAGAGAAAAGAGTGTGTCTACATATTGTAACTTAATGTTAGTTAACTTACAAATAATACTTTGTTATTTAGAACAGCAACTAGTTCTTTTAAAATTTGAATAATGTAATGAATACACTATGATCTCTAAAATATTTACTGTTTGGGGTATCTCAAAATGTTTGTAAAAATGCCTAAAAGAAAAAAATTTTCATATGCTTAACAAACTGAGCTTCATTCTACCCTACCAATTTTTGTATGTATAAACACAGGAAGTCTGAATAAAAATGTCAACAAAATACAGACATAAAAAAGATCAAGAAGATGAGTTTGGCATGAATGAGTTCCTGCACAGGTAAAATGAAAGCTATCCTATTCTAAACATATGAAGAGGTTAAAAGAATGAAGACCAGTGATCTACTAAACACTCATTTAAAAAAAATAAAAGACAAACACTGAATTTTATCATAGATAAAACAAAGATAAAGCCTCAGTTAGGATTTGGAAAGAAGTTATTGAGTCCCCATTTCCAGAGGTGTTAAACAGGGTGGGGAGAGGCAGCCATCTGACCTCAATGATTTGTCATTGCTATGCCTCTGAGTATAGAGTTAACCCAGATCATCTGATCCAGGTTACTTTAGTCTTTGAAGCTATTAAGGATGCTACTAGACAAAAAGATAGATAGATGATGTCCTCTATAAATTTTAGAGTGTAACTTAGAATTTAAAAGTTCATATCAATCTGATTTATTAGAATATCCTTGGATTAAAGAAAATGAACATCTCTGGTAAATCAACCAATCAATCAAAGGGAATTAGGTAAAATGTAAATCTTTAAAAGCCACTGGGTACACTGGAGTAATATTTTATAGGAAGTGTGTTGACACTGGCTGAGTCAACTCAGCCAAGTCCTCTAGGTCGTCTATAAAGAGCAAGCCAGATCAGAACCTGGACATTCCAGGGTTTTACAGCACAGAGGAGAGAACCGATTTAGCTAATCTCTTGAGAGAGAAATAGTTGGGGGATAGGGAGAGGAAGAAGTCTCAATCTCCTTCCTGTCCCCCACCACTACCACCACTTTGGCCTCCTTGTAAACTTCAAAAAGTATGGATGATTTTGGAATACCATTAGCTTCTTATCAGCGTACCTACAACAGTTAAAAAGCCCCAAGAACTCTATAAAAAGTCCAGCAAAAAGCTACATAATGTGTATGGGACACCTCATGAATATCCTATGAAAAGAAGTAAAGGACTTCTAGCAACCAGGAAACATGAGTTACTCCTTGGCTACAAATGGTCCAAATTTAAACCCACTCTCTCCTGTATTGTGTATGTATTGGTAGAGGAGTATATCACAAACTCTGGAACAGATTTTTGTTGTTGTTATTACTTAACCACCCTAGTAAATAAAATTATTTTTCTAAAAGCTAATTTGGCAGATTAATTGATATCAACTGCTAGAAAATTACTTGAAGGTGTGGAGCCAAGATGGATGCTAAGTAGCAGCAAAAACTGAAACCACTCTGAAATCCTTCCAAACCAATCTTTAAAAAGCACCTCACAATGACAGGAGTCAAAAAGAAATAGCAAGATGGGAGTAAAGAGTCTCTCCTGTGGAATACAACTTGAAAGGTAGGCAGAGAGTGTTGATTTTTATGGGATAAAGGGGAATCAGAAGCAAAACTGCACAGAGGAGTGATCAACAAGCATCCCCAACTCCTACCCTACCTACTGCACCAGGTTCTGAACCTGTGCATAAACCAACTTTGGCATCCCAGAACCTGGGCTACACTAACAGAAGGGTACCCAGAACCACACCTTTAAGTCTCAGGCCCTGGCACCAGCCTGCAGTGAGGCCTGGAAGTCTATAGTGCTTGTCCCTTTCAAGCTTGCACTGTAGTGAAGACCTAGTCCTAGAGCAAAATGGGGCACAGTGCTGAGCCACACAAGCCAGTAGCAGAGAAGACAGAATCAGGAGTCTTCAGAATTCCCAGTCCACCAGCAAAAAAAGGCTGGGAAAATGAACAAAGAACAAAAGAAACACCTAACCCTAGAAAATTTCTATAGCAATAAAGAACAAAACACATAGGGAACTGTGAGATCCAAGCAATCACATGCAAAACTTCAAAGAAAAATAGAAATTTGTCTCAAGTGCTAGAAGAACTCAAAAAGGAATTAAAAAATCAAGTAAGATAGGCTGAAGAAATATGGGGGGAAATGAAACTAATACAAAAAGAAAATAACAGCTTAAAAAGCAAAATTTGTCAACTGGAAAAAGAGGCAAAAAAAAAAATCCAGTGAAGAAAAAGAGTTCCATGAAAAGTAGAATGGAAAAAGTAGAATGGAATAGAAGGATCAAAAGGTCATGGAAGAAATTCATCCTTTAACAATTAGAAACGGGCAAACAGAATGAATTCCATGTCTAATGACTTCACCGGACAGCAAGAAAAAATAAAACAAAATCAAAAGATATCAATTGATAATCAATGGGGACTACATACCTTTGGGTTTAGTGAGCTATATATTACATTACACTCAGACACTCAGAATCTTCTAGAACACTGAGGGTATCTCTGGGATACCAGTCTACTAGTATGAGTGAGTACTGAGATAAAATTTATCCCTTTAATCATATTGTAGCTTGCTTCTGGTAGTCATAGATTTAGATGCTAGGAAGCAACTTCAGTCTCTATTTGTTTAGTAGATGGGTGTTTGACCAAAATGTGAATACTTGATCATTATCAATTGGAGAGAATAAAGAAGCAAAAAAAACCTGAGAATTTTTTTTTAGATTGCATAGTTCAGATACATATACATTTGCACTGAATGTCATAACACTTAATTATGCTAAGGGAATGTTGATCAAGTTACAAAGAAGAGACAGTGAAACTATAATAGTGGGGGAGACTTTGATGTATACCTTTCAGATCTTGACAAATCTAACAGAAAAATAAACAGCAATAAAGTGAAGGACCTGGTGATTACTGAATAGGAACAAAAAAGGAATTTTATTAGGGAATAAGAATTTAAGTGCCTACTATGTATGAGGTACTGTGCTCAACACTTTACAAATATGATATTATTTAATCTTCACAACAATTCTGGGAGTTGGGTGGTATTATTAACCTCATTTTACATTTGAAGAAACTAAGATAAACAGAGGTTATGTGACTTGCTCAAGGTAACACAGCTAGTGTTTGAGGCTAGATTTGAACTTGTCTTTGTTTCAGCCCTAGTCCTGCATCCACTGTGCCACCTAGCTACCTTAACTCACTATTCGACTCTCCTTAGTGGCTTTTTTAGCTTTTTTTACCCCTCTCAAATTTTCCATGGCTCCCCTTTCCCTTGCCCTCTCATCTGTGAACTTTTCTTCATACATTACAGAAAAAATTGAGACCATTTACTAGGAGTTCCCTCTTCTCCTCTCTTCCTCATCTCCCATCATTCGCATGCCTTCTGTCACTATCTCTTCATTCTATGTTATAGGAAGAGGTGGCCTTTATCTTTACCAAGGAAAATCCCTCTACCTGTACAATTAATCCCATTCCCTCTTCTCTTTTTTTCTTCTTTTCATTTCTACTCTATCACTTATCTTCAATCTTCAATACTGGTTCCTTCACTATCTTCCTATATCTCTCTTCTGCCCTTTGTGACTAAACTCCCTAAGAAGTCTCTCTACTTTATATGAACTGATGTAAAGTGCAGTGAGCAGAACCAACAGTGTATACAGTAACAGAAATATTTTACAATGATCAATATTACAATTACAATATCCTGTAAAGGACAAAACTATTATCAGCAAAACAAGCTTTCAAAATAATCCCAAAGGTTTCATGATAAAAAATGCTAACCACAGCCAAAGAAAGATGGAGTTTGATTGCAGATCAAAGCATAACATTTTTCATTTTGTTTACTTCATGAGTTTTTATTGTATACATAATATGTGTCTTCTGTCACAGCATGAGGAATATGGAAATACATATTGCATGAAAGCATGTGTATAACCTATATCAGACTATTTACCAACTTGGAAAGGGGAGAGAATCAATTACAAAATGTCAGAAAACAATTGTCAAAAATTTCTACATGTAATTTTAAAAATTAAGGTAAATAAATAAATTAGACAGCTATCTATAATAGATGACTTCACTTTTATTGTCACTCTCTTAACTCCTTAGAATTCAGTTTCTGATTTCATCATTCCAACAAAACTGCTCCCTCCACAGTTACCAATGATTGCTAAATCCAGTGATCTTTTCTCAATCCTCTTCTTCATCTCTCTGTAACTTTTGCAACTGTTGATCACATTATTATCCTTGATACTTTCTACAAATCAAGGTTTGATTTACTGTTTTATTGATTGTCTAATCTTAAGAAAATGAAAGAGAAATGTTTTAAATGAGTTTAAAAGTATATCATGCATCTTTTTTTTTTTTTTTGAGAATTGGTTTTTAAACACTTAACAGTATACTCCTACCTCTGGGATAATGGAGTTAGATCCAAAAACTATTGTGGCAGACTAGAATGTTGAATCAAATCAGTCAAGATGAAATTTAACATAAAGTTTTAGACTTGGATTCCAAAAATACAAGACTAGGGAGCCCTGGCTAGATGGCAGTCCAACTGAAAAAAATCTGGAGATTTTAATGGACTATAAGTTCAACATAATCTACAGAATGATATGGTAGCCAAGAAAGCTAATGTGACCTTAAGATGTATTAGAGAAGTTGTAGTACCTAGAAATAGAAAAGAGATCATCTCATTGTACTCTATTCTAGTCAAATGCTGGAATAATATTTTTAAAGGATATTTAACAAGCTAGATAGTCCAGATAATGCCATCAAAGCATAAATTAAAAGGAAGTGGGAATTTTTATTACAAAAATGAGAAAAATTACAATGGATATAATAGTTGACTTTAAATATTTGACTTTAGCTGAGAAGAGGGGTTAGACTTGCTCTGTTTGACCTCCCTGGGTAGAAGTAGGGCTCACGGTCTAAAATTTCAAATAAATAACTTTAGACTTACTAGAAAGACAAACATTAATTATAAGAGTAGTAGGGCTACAATGGTAGATAGTGAGTTCTTGTTCCCTGGAGATCTTCAAGCAAAGACTATATGACTATTTAGCAAATGTGTTGTAGATATATTTAATTTGATGACACCTGAGGCTCTTTCCAATTCTGAGATTCTAGGACCCAACATGTTACTACTGTTTCAATTTCATGTCATATGAAAATGGGTCCAAAATGCTTTCTTCTCTTTTATCCACTTCACTGATAAATATGTTGAACAAAGGGACACTCCACTAGAAACTATCCTCCAAGTTGACAAGGACTCAATCATGAGTTATTTGGGTCTTACATCTATCACACATCCCTATTTTGAATACAAGGATAGTATGAAACAACTGGCAAATGCCTTGTTAAAATTTAAATATTCTCTTTCTGCATTAATTCTCTGAGTTATCTGGCTAGTTAGCACCTCAAAAAAGTTATCTTCACAATAAATATTCTTTCATAAATATACAAAGTCTGGAATTCCATGACAAAATAAAATCTTATTTTAAAATAAACTTTGACATTAAGTTTAAATTTAATAAGTAGCATGCTGTTCCCCCAAGCTGGTGCTAAACCTATGTGGAAAGGACTATGTCTATAAAAAAAATATAACTGCTGGAGAATTAATCAGTCCTTCCAAAAAATAGTGATAGCCAGCAATAACTTGAGTTGATACCCAAAAAAACCCAAACAGTTTATCTCAGACTAACACTTTCATATCAGCACCTACTGTAAGAATTTTGAAAAAATATTTTTGAATATGGCAAAGGAGAAAATATTCATTTTAGGAATTCACTTATACATATAAGAACACAAAATTGAACTGCTATGTTGGTCTGATCTCAGAGAAACATAGAAGAGTGGCTTCAAATAGATTACTGCCCTGCTGATGCCACCAATGGTAGCTCAACAGGGTAGAAATTAAGTGGAAGGAAAAAATATCCTTTTTCTGTAAAATTGATGGCAGAGAAAGCTGAAAGAAAATTCAGAGCATAAAACAAGAAACTAGTTATCTTGTGGGTACCATATCTGCAGTCAAAGAGTAAACTGAATGCTGGTTCAGTATGTTGTTGTTACCAGGCTCTGAAATAAATAAGTGTATTTTATGATATGCCTCTCAAAGAAAGATGAATGTTCATATCCAGAAAAAATAATATAGTTTTTAAAAGAAAATGAAAATTAGATATTCTGTGTTATTAGTATACAAGCCTGATGGATGGGGGTGGGGGAAGACAGGTGATTAAGGGAGTCCCTGATTAATATGAGTTCCCAAATTGATTAATGCAGGTTGTAAGCCTTTATTTGGAGGCATCTGAAGGGTACCTCTTATGACAGCATCAGCTTAGATAGTTCTCAAACCAATATACTGTATGTCATAAAAGTTCACTATTCTTAATCACTTCTTTTTCATGTCTCTAAATATTTGTAACTGTTGATTTAATTTTTAAAAAATTTTAATTACATTTTAAAAATTGTAAAACTTTTATATTTAAAACAACAACAAAACAACTTTATATGCATGATTTTCTCTCAGATTAAGCAAGTACTCAATGTCCTTTGGCAACCTACTAATAATTAACAACCAATGAGTACTTATTCTTTGTCTGTAACCAATAACTCAAAAGACCAACACCCTGAGAATTCAAAAGGGGAAATATATGAAGTTATTTGAAAAAGAACGAAATGAAAAGGTGTAATCAGCTCTACCTCCTCACTTCTGAGGCAAGTAATAAGTTATCAGCTCTGGAACTTATTATTTGCCATGTCAATGTTCTTCTGGTATTCATGCAACATCAAGGTAACTAAAGTAAGGTCCCAAGCATGTAAAGTGAATATATTGTGGCAGATTTACAAATGGAGGTAAACAAGAGTTACACAGAATGGATAGGCAATGGAAGGATTCTGATATGCACCATCATAGGAAGTGTCCTCATCAAAGAGATTGATTCAGGTTTCTTTAGTCCTTAAGTTTTATCATTCCTAATCTTTTATTTCTTTTCCCTCAGGGCTACAAAGATAGAAAGGTTTATATTTCTGTTCTCTAACTTACTTGATTTGGCATCTAAAACCCCAGGCTTGCACATGGTTTAAGTTCTACATGTCATCATCTCTAGCTTTCCTCTTGGCTATAGGCTATGTCTGCTTTATCACAGTCTAGTCTCCCAAAGCTACCAGAGAAAAAAATGGGAGGATAGGGAGACACTCTGTCCCCTCTTCAGAGAGGTTCTTGAAGGTCCTTTCCTTCACTCTATTTCTTTTAGCAGAAAGATTAGTCAGTTGGTTCATCTCTAAACCCCAAAGAGTGTGAACCCTCATGACTATCTTTTTCTAAGTTATAAGGGAGTAATTTTCCCCTCTCCTTTTTTTCAAAAGAGATAGACAGAATGCTTCCCTTACCCAAAAGTAATCTCTAGCAGAGTTGCTGGATTAGGTGTCTGATGAAATTTAAACACAATACAAAGGTTTATACATTAAAATTTCTCAGATGGTTACCTTAGCAACAGATCTACCTTTTACAGCCTGCATTGGGTACAGATGACTAGCAAAAGAGCTCCTCAGAATTTATTTCTGAAAGCATTTGTACTTCAGCCAGAATATAACTTGCTAAAACAACACCTAAACGAAAACTTAACAAGGTTTTTTAAACAGATAAAATTATTTCATCACGAATGTTTCAGGCAAACATTTGCTATTGGTTGATCTTTTCTGCCACAAAAAAGGGAGATTTCTAATCTAAACACCTAATTAGTGCTTAACTAAAGGCAGTCAAGTCATTTTGCCTGTCTTTGAGCAAGTTTCAAAATTGCTGAGAGACATGCACAAGCCTTGGCAAGCTGAAATGAATCAAATTATCTCAGTCACAGTGTAGTGTGAGTGGCTGAGAATCAAAAGATCTGGCTAATTGACCTGGCTTTGTCACAAACTAAATGTGATATTTAGGGGCAAACACTTCCCCTCTCCAGGTCTCAGTTTGCTCATCTGCAAAATGATACCATATTTTAAATGATTTCTAAAATTCATTCTAGCTCTAATTCCTATGGACTTTTTTCCCCAAGCTCCTTCCATAAAAAGAACATTAGACTAGAAGTCAGTTCACATAGATTCTATTTCTAGTTCTAGATGTGATGCTAACTCAAATAAGATAATGAACTCTCTGGGTCCCAGCTTCCTCATCTGTAAAATAGAAATATTCAACTAGATGATCTCTAAGGTTCTTTGCAGCTCTAACATTCCAGGAATCTGTGACTAAAGTCATGTTTTTTATGTTTGAATCTAGAGTGGTCTCTGATGGTTTGAATTTGGTGGTAGTCTTACTTCATAGGGCAATTTGTTCATGCTAAAAAAATTATAGGTTTGATCCTTCTGTGAGCTAGTTAACTCTTTGTGGGGGTGGCAATTTTTTAGGCTACAAATGGTATCCCTTACTTTGGCCATTTCTCAGGTTACAACAAGGTCAAGCAAGAGAATACAAGTGTAAAGTTCATTATGAATTGGTCACCACAAATAGAAAGACTGGGGCAGCAAAGTGGCACAGTAGATGGAGTGCTGGCCCTGGAGTCAGGAAGATTCATCTTCCTGAGTTCAAATCTGGCCTCGGATACTTCCTAGATGTATGACCCAAGTCATTTAACCCTATTTGCCTCAGTTTCCTTATCTGTAAAATGAGCTAGAGAAGGAAATGACAACCACTCTAGTATCTTTGCCAAGAAAATCCCAAATGGGGTCACTAAGAGTCAGACACGACTGAAATAACCAAACAACAACTTGAAAGACAGTTCCGAACACATGTTCTTCCAACAGTAAACTTTAGATTTTATGGCAAGGCTTCCTAACCTCTTCTATGTTATGAACCTATTTCCTTTGGCATTTGGGTAAAGTTCGTGGATTCCTTCTTAGAATAACACTGTTAAATGTATAAAATATTATGAAAATCAGTTATTTCAAAATATACTTATCTATCTATTATCAATCTATCTGTATGTATTTAAATTTTTAGGTTCTAGATCAAGAATTCCTATTCTTGAGAATCTAAGGTTGAAAACCAATGGGTATCTGCTATGGCCTTATTCAATTATACTGAAATACATGTGAAATTTGTCTCCATACAAGTTGTACTCACTGGGTAGTTCACAGATGCTGGGCCTCTCCCAGGTCCCCAACTAAGTTCAGAGTACCTACTAACTGTACATCTAGGTCTCAGGGGTTTCAGCAGAATCCATTTCTCATCATACAGATTAAGGCTACGCTCTTAAAGGTCAACACTTTAAAAAGTTGACCCCAATTCAACTGAGAGGTAGAACGTTATGTACGGCGATGAACATGGAATCAAAAAGGCCTGGCCTCAGCTTCTGCTGCTTCTGACACATTTGTTATGGGCAAGTCACTTAATCTTTCTGAGGTTCAGTTTCTCCACTTATAAAATGGAAATAATAATGCCTGCAGAATCTATTTTATACAGCACTGATTTCTCTACTTCACAGAATTCCAACTCGCTTTTTTAAGAAAGACATTTATTAAGCACCTACTGTGTACCAGGCAATATACTAAAAGCCTTATAAATATCTCATTTGATATTCACAACAGTGGATGGTAAATGCTATTATTATCCCCATTTTACAGTAGAGGAAAGTGAGACAATTAGAATTTAAGTGCCCTTGGTCTTGTGGCCAATAAGTACAAGAAGCCTTTGTGTGATCATCCCAACTCCTAATGCGCTCCTTCCTTAACTACTTTGTATAAATTTTATATTTATAGATACATATTTCTTTCCCAATAAAATGCAAGCTTCTGCAAAGTAGGGATTGTTTCATTTTTTTGTATCTGTATTCTCAGTCTCTAGCACTGGATATAATATATAGTGAGTGCCCAATAAAGGTTTGTTGATTGATTACTATGAAGATCAAACAGTATTATGTATATAAAGCATTTTGCAAACATTAAAGCACTCTGGAAATGTTAGCTTTAATTATTATTGTCACGTATTCTTGGCTAAAAGCAGGGTCCTCTTTAAAGGTAAACTATCAACTCAAGCCCACATAGAGGAAACAATAAACTCTCTACCAGGAAGCAGTGACCTAGGAGTCCAGGGAGTCCTCTTTTTCATCCAAAGAGTAGCTATTCCTCGGATACTGGTGGTATAATAATAATAATAATAATAATAATAATAATAACAACAACAACAATAATAACAATAATAACAGCAACAACAGTGTACAAAACATTTTCCCCATTACTCTATATGACAGTGTTAAGGATTATAAGCCATTTTTCCCCATTTAAGAGATATTTCGATGACTCCCATTCCTCAAACTTCAACAGAGAAGCTAGTTTTAAGCAGTGATAGAATACTAATGGAGGCAATGGAGACTGAGTCTGGGGCTCAGTGACTAATGCTAAGCCTAGCATGTCCTCTCTGTCCTATAAAATTGACAGGGAGAACTGGGTGGCGGCCTTGACCTCAGTAAGATAAAACAAACACAACATTTGCTACCAAAACAAAAATGGAGAGGGGGCAATAGCAACTGGAGATGATAGGGTAAGGGTAGTCCTCAAAGAAAAGGATAGGCAATTTTCAAATAGAGTAAATGGAAACATAGTCGTCAATACAAACATTTTCATTACAGTCAAATTAGAGAGGACAGAATCCTTCTACAGAGCAGGGTTCTATGACTGTTGTCATACTTGCTAGATCCAGGGACATAGATCAACAACAGTCCAAGGAAGAGCCAGAAATGCGAGTGTCTCCTAACAAAAGAGAAGGCAGGCCTCAAATGCAGTAACTTTATTGGGACTATATGCCATCTATGCCTGGAAAGGCTAATTTAAAGAGTCTTCTTTACTATTATCTATCCTGCTACCTTGCTGCCCAAAAAGGAAATGTAGGGAGAGACATTTCCAAGAATATTAAAAATACTATATTTCGTAGAATGAGTAGAAATCAAGGATAAATCATTGAAATGTATTTTTCAGAAAAATTAATTCAGCTATTTACCCTAAGAATTTTATGGAGAAAAGTCTATCCTATTTGACTAATGACTGAAGATAAAACCTGTTCATGTTTCTTTTTGCCTTTACTAATGAATTGGAAAGAAAAAAGAAACCTCAATAAAATCATATGAAAGGCTCAAAAACATCATTCAAATCTTCTTTAACAGTCATTCACTTTCATTTAGTAAAACTAGCATTTCCATTAAAATAGCATTACATAAAAATGGAATTTTACTGTAGATACTGAAGAGAATATTAGGTGATTGTACTTCTTAAGAAAAGCAAGTTTAGCTTCTTCCCTGGTCTCCCTATAAAAAAATCTTAGCTAGTTGTCAGACTTAGCACCTATATCTTCTCAGGCTAGTTACCTGAGGCAATAATATTGTGTCAGTCAGATACTCTGTAAGAAAGCTGTACTTCTCCTAATAATGATTGAAAAACAATATGGGGTGTTGGGGGAGGGGGGAGAGAATGCAGCAGCTAGGTGGTTCAGGGAATCTAGTGCCAGGCCTAGAGGTGAGAGGTACTGGATTTGAATTCAGCCTCAGACATTTCCTAGCTGTGTGACCCTGGGCAAGTCATTTAAACCCTCATTGCCTAGCCCTTACTGCTCTTCTTCCTTGGAACCAATATACAGTATTGATTCTAAGACTGGAGGTAAGGGTTAAAAGAATAGTATGGAAAGGCATATATGCCTTACCCCATCCGGAAGAATCAAAGTTAGATCAAAATTAATGAGTTACAATTTAGACATTTCCTGTGCTATCATTTGCAAAAAGCAAGGTGAATGTGACCCTTTAACTTTATTAAAATGTCTATAGACACACTTTCACTGACAGAACAATAAATTAATAAGTATATATTATGTATTCACTATGTACCAGGCACTGTACTACACACTGGGGACACAAAGAAACACTAAAATAGTCCCTGCCCTCAAAGGAGTTTACATTTCAGTGGGGGAGGAAATACATAGGTAAATTTATTTTTTTTTATTTTTTAAACACTTAATTTCTGTGTATTGGCTCCTAGATGGAAGATTGGTAAGGGTGAGCAATGGGGGTCAAGTGACTTGCCCAGGATCACACAGTTGGGAAGTGTCTGAGGCCAGATTTGAACCCAGGACCTCCCATCTCTAGGCCTGACTCTCAATCCACTGAGTTACCCAGCTGCCCCCGAAATACATAAATAAAGAATGGAAGATATCCTCAGATGGATGGGGAGGCATTAAAAGCTGGGAAGGCTAAGAAAGACTTATTGCAAGAGATGGATTTAAGCTGAATCTTTAAAAACAAAAACAAGGATTCTCTACAGAGATTAGGAAAGATTATTTTAGGCCTAGGGCTTGTGTAAAGAATTGGTTATAAGAGACGGGTGATGAAGTGCATATGGAATCACAAGAGAGAAAGGATGGCTGGATCACAGAGTTACATGATGGGCAATAACTTGTTTTTTGCTTTTTGTTTCCTTTAAGATAAAAAAGGAAAGTTGGGAAGAGATCAAGTTGTAAAAAGCTTTAAATGCTAAACAGATTCTAAACTTAATAATAGTGAGCTGCTAACATTGAACTGGGAAGAAGGATGAAATGGTCAGAACTACACTTCAAGAAAAATCATTCTGTCAATAGTGTGGAGAATGGATGAGAAAAGACAGAGACATATGACAAGATATGATGAGAACCTGAACCAGGGTGGTGGCTATGTGAGTGAGGAATATGGCAGATATGTGAGGGTTATTATTATTATAGAGAAAGAAATGATAGGATTTGACAACTGATTAGTTATGTAAGGTAAGGAGTCAAAAGTTAACACCAAGGCTGTATGTTCCTTCCAGTCTGGAAACCTGGAGAAGAAGCAAAGAAGGCAAGTCCTGGCCTCTTCAACTGAAGTAGAAATTTGCCTGAAGCTGTTGTGAATCTGGGGGAACTAAGAGATGATGTGCCCTGGGCTGGTCCCAAAGCCTATTCAGGAGGAAGGAAATGGCATGTCCAGTCCTCTCACATCAGAATAGGAATTCTACCTCATAACTTGGAATTCTTGGGACACTATAAGAATCAGTTTATAAATTAATATGTCTAAGATTTCCTCTCTCAAAATTCTTACCAATGCTTCCCCATTACATGGAAGTAGTTTTTGATCTTTACGTCAATTATGAAGCAGCAGAATCTCTTGCTGGTCCTATTAACCTAGAAAGGATTTGGGTATTCACCTGACAATGGACTATATCTATCAGCAGAGTACCAGACTAACTATGCCAGGAGAGTCATCACCACAAGGCTATCCTGCTACATAACGATGAGTTTTGTTGTTTTGTTTTGTTTTGGTTTTGCCACATCAAGTTGTGAATTACTATCTACTGAGATGTGGAGAAGAGGTTGCAATGCCAATGGCTTTAGTGTCTATAGCCATGAAAGAATGAATCTTCTGGATTAGATATAGTCTTCAGTATCACAGGCATCTCTATATCACTGAAAAACTGAGAACTCTATTCCTTTGAGTGATCATTAGCTTTCTACATACCTTCAAAGGCTCTGAGATAAATCCCAGCAATACCATAAGAATGGCAGTTTCTTCCCAGGCACTGGAAAATATTACTTAGCTACCACATTGTCAGTTGCTTTCTAAGCCTTCAAAAGCATTGCATTCCTATGCTATTATTGGCACTTTTAGTTTCTCTACATAATATCAGAAAAGAGATGCAAAATTTCATTTGGCAAACTATCTTCATGTATATGTATATATACAGAAATTCTGAGGTTCTTCAACAATCCATTTTCTATCTTATATCTTCCATTTATTATGGAATAATAAGTGGGGGGAACAGCTCTCAACAAAACAAGAAAATGCATATGCACATATTCGATAGTCATTTTTAAGCACTTAGTACTATGACATTAAGATATGATTAAGAATTAAGACATGATTCTTGAGTCCGTGGAACTTACATTCTAATTCTAATGCAGGAGAGACATTACAAATAATATAATGCAATATGATATTGCTACATATCATGTCCTATATTATATGTAAACATATCTATAATTATAACACAAAGTAGAAAATAAACATTTGAGAATGGAAAGTACAAAGTATCATACTAGTTCAGGGGAGGCAAGGTATCATTTTTGTCTATGGTAAGTACTATTTTGAGTTGCATTTTACTGGGGCAGAGCATGCATGAAAAGGAATAGTATGAGTGGGAGATAGAATTGGAATGATTATATTGAGGTCAAATCATGGCAGACATTAAGTGCCACACAGAGTTTTGTTTGTGTCTTGGAGGTAAGTGAGCCATGATAATTTCTAAGCTCTGTGTGTGTGTGTGCACATGTACGCCCGCATGTGTGTGTGTGAGAGAGAGAGAATGAAAGAAAGAGAGAGGAAGAAAGAGAGAAAGAAAGAAAGAGAGAGAGAGAGACAGACAGAGAGAGAGAGAGAGAGAGAGA
>NC_058131.1:156265126-156285862 GCF_016433145.1 Gracilinanus agilis | reverse complement strand
AACAAATTTCATTTGGAATAACAAAAGATCAAGAATATCAAGGGAAATAATGAAAAAAAATGTGAAGGAAGGGGGCCTGGCAGTACCAGATATTAAACTATACTATAAAGCAGCAGTCATCAAAACAATATATTGGATCATACCTCCTATTCCCCTAATCACTGTGGTTGTGTCCATAAAAATAAGAATCCTTTTTTTCCTCTCACCTCTCTCCATACTCTCATGTGCAAACAGTCCAATTTCTTCCCAGACATCCTGCAATCTTTCTCTTTCCACAGCTTCCTCTAGAATGTCCATTTGACCATTAACAGATCCCTACTCAATAAATGCACAAATATGTATTAAGTGTCTACTACTGCAAGGCAACTTGCTAGGCACTGTTGATAGACAGAAGTGAAACAATTCCTGATCTAAATAAGCTTGTATTATATTGGAGAAGACAACATGCACTATGTAAAAATGTACAAAATATACAAAACTTAAAAACCAGAAATTTGAGGGAAGTCAGCATTAGCAGCTAAGGGACAAAAATTCTGGAAAGACTTTATGTAGAAATGATTAATGAGTTTTGAAACAAAAAGTGAAAAGAAAGTACATTCTAGGCACAAGGAACCTCCAGTGAAGGCAATAAAAGTAGAGGTGGGCTTATTGGTGACAAATGACGAGAAATGGCAATTTAACTAGGTCACAAAATATATAAAGGGGAGTAACATAGAATAAGGCTGGAAAAGTATGTTGATGCCAAGTTGTGAAGAGCTTCGAGTCCCAAAAAAGAAGAGTTTGTAATGGATCCTAGAAGGATTAGGGAGCCAAAAGAATTTATTGATCAGGGAAGTTACAAATGTCAAATGAGTGATTTAGGATGATCACATTGGCAGCTTTGTGGATGATGGATAAGTAAAGGGAAGGACACTTGTGAAAGGGTCTAAAGTAGGATAGTAGCCACAAGAATAGAGAGAGGGCATGGATATGAGAAATATAGTAAAGGTAAAATCTATATGACTTGATAACTGATTGGTTATGTGCTGTGAGTGACAAAGAGGAGTTGAGGATGACTGAGTGAATATTAGAGTAGTAATAATATCCTCAACAGTAATAATAAAGTTTTGAAGAGGAGTGAGTTTAGGGCAGAGGAAGAGGGAAGTTGAGCACAGAGTTAGGTTTTTGACATAATGAGAATGAAATGGCTATAGGAAAACTAATTCAAAATGTCCAATAGGCAATCTAATATAGGACTGGAACTCAGGAGAAAGAGTTGAACAATGAGATAGATCTGGGAATCATCTGCATAGACATGATAAGCCCATGGACTCATAGAGTTATATAAAAAGTTACAGAAAAGGGAAGTATAGAGAAGAGATGATGGCTCAAGACAGAGCTATATTCACAGTAAGGTTCTACAGCAAAGATGATGATCCAGCAATGGAGACAGGAGCAATCAAATGGGTAAGAAGAGAACCGAGAGAGAGTAACTAGAACTAAGATGGATGAGAGTATTTAGAAGGAAAGTGGTGAAAAGTTTAAATCTTTGACATCAATGTCAAAAAGAACAAAAACTGAGAAATAATCATCAAATATGACAATTTAAACAGCACTGGCAACTCAAGAAAGTGCAAGCTCATTTGATTTAACAATCTGAGAAGTCAGATTCCAAGGTTCAAGGAAAGAGAAGTGGAGGCAAAAAGGGTGAATAACATTTTTCGAGGGATGTGACCAACAAAGGGAGAAGAGATATAAGATAATTGCTTTAAGAGATGGTAGGATCAAGTAAGGGGGTTTTTTTGTGGTGAGAGACTTGGAGATTTTTGCAGGGAAGGGATCAATGTATATACAAGTAAGTACTGAGGACAGCAAAAGACAGGAAGATCAAATGTATAAATAAAGGATGCTGGCCTCAGAGGTAGGTCTTTAAAACAAGTTTGCTGAATTGAGATGAGATTCTTATTCCTAAATTATTCTTTGAAATGAATAAGTATAAAGGGATTGATCAAAAATTAGTAAATGTATAATCTACTTTAAACCTAACTGGAAAACGATATAAATAAAAACCATACAAAGAAAGAAAGAAATGGACAAATAAATAAATAAACAAGCACACAAACAAATAAATGAATGAATGAACAAATAAATAAGCAGATAAATAAATGGATGAAGACTATATAATATAAATAAAAAATATATAAATAAAAAAGGATTATCTGGAGCATTCATCTAAAGATCTAAAGAACATGTTAAACTGTAGAATTAATTTGAATGTATGGCTCATTGCAATTAATGGTCATTAAGCTAGAAGATGGCAATGTGTGTCCCCCAACCAGCAAATTTCATTCATTTAAGGTAAACTGGAAGAATCTGTATTAAAAGTTCTGTAAACATTTAGGTAAAAATAACTTGAAAGAGGGCACCTATTAAGGAATGTGAGCATGGGAGCAAAAATGGTAATAGAGGAAATTCGTGGGGGAGGGGAAATTATTGCAATGTATTTAAGGGAAAATAACAAGTTTTACTTAATTATGACATCCAAATTATCATTTTCAATCTAATAAAGAACATGAAGATCACTGCAGATTATATTTGGAAAGCAATAGCCCATTGTACACCTGCAATCAAAAGTGACCCTCTAAAATGAACAAACAACATGGAAATGAGACAAAAATTATATGCTATATCATTTTGAGGAAGAAGATAATGCAATATTTGCACCAATGATTCTGTGTGCAATTCTAGTCAATACACCTGAAAAAAAAAGTCTCCTAAAATTGAATAAATTCCAGAAATGGGCAACTAAAATAATTTTTAAAATTAAGAAACTGTACCATTATGACACATTTTAAAATAATACTCTTCACCCTAGAAATCTAAGAACTAAAACTAGATATGTTCACAATGCATGTGACCCAGTATGGTAATTCATAAGTTTTTCTTAGCTTAGGAAAAGATTCCCTACTCATCTGCCAAGATTCTATTGCCCTTACCAGTTTCAAGGGCTGCAGTCACTTTATGTTGAACTCACCCCCACTGCCTACCACCCCCTATGGGACTGTAGCTCTGTTCTCTGAACTACCAACAGAAACTATATTAAAAAGCAGTCATTGCAGTCATCTCAGATCATAATGACCTTGACATAAAAGAGGCTTAAATAACAGGGTCATATTGTACTGTGTCATCAGTTTGCTACATTTAAAACCTTTACTTTCAGCTCAGTCTCCTTCACATTTCATTATAAACCCATGCATTTTTATGGGCAAATTATATAGCAATATTAACACATTCCAGAGATAATATAGAAGATAACAGATCACATGGAGCTAATAGCTGTAATTCACTAGAGTGCTCTTCTGGAGGTATAAAATAGTGTGGTTCATCTAGACATGGGCATGAATGGCAGCGTGTCTTAATGAATGAATTACAGCTATGTACAGTCAGAACCAGAAGAAGCATTCTAGTAGTTAAAACACATATTGGAAGCTCTCAACATTCACAGTAGTTTCTAGAGGTCCTCTCCAGTAAAGCAACCCTTTAGTAGCTTTAGAAATGGAGAGGGGAAAAGATAAGGAAACTAGTGGATAGAGCACTGGACTGAGTCAGAAAGACTTGAGTACATATCTTGATTCAAACATTTATTAACTATGTGACTTTAGGCAAGTCACTTTAAGCCTTTTCAGCTTGAGTGTCTTTCATCTGTCAAATGAAGGAGTTGGGCTTGCACTCCCTCCCTTTCAGCTCTGAAGCTGTGATCCTATGATCATGGCCTGGAACCAGGAGGAGGAAGACCTTCTAAAACTAAGAACCAGAAGTACCTTCCCCCAGTTGAAGGTAACTGGCTCATTATTATTCCTCTTCTTCCTTCTCTTATCTTCTTCCACACAGTTGAGTGTTGGGAAGATGGGGAAATAGTGGGCTGAAAAGAAAAGGCTAACCTGGAATAGACTAAATTAATCTAAATTTTTACTAAATAAGGTTAACAGCCCTTCCCAGTGATTTCTGCCATTCTAAATCAGATATTAATAATCTATGATATGCTAATCATTTAAAGGCAACAATATAATTTATTTTCAGGTGCCCATATAATATTCAGAACTGGTAGGGAGCTTAAAGATCATCTGGTCCAACTCCCTCATTTTGGTGACAAGCAAACACAGGCCCAAAAAGGGTTATTGTTTTGCCAAATTCATAGAGCTAGTCACTAAGCTGAGCTACAACCAGAGTACAGGGCTTCCAACTCCCAGTACAAGGTACCTTCCCCTACAGTTCCCAGAAGACCTCTACACAAAACTACAAAGAGGTCAAAGTGTCCTCTCCTTTCTCCACCTCTGTCATTTTTCCCCTTTCCTTTCAGGTAGCCAGAATGCCTAAGTCCTTTCTTATCCTAAATCCCCCCAAAGAGGCCTAACCTCCACTTCCATAAGTATCCACTCCTCCAAATTGCCCCTCTCCTTTAATCTTCCCCCCAAGCTAAATATCTCAGTTATCAAAGCTGATTCTTTCTAGATACTGATTCCATTAAAGCACTGACACTAAGCTGTAAATAACCAATAGGGTTAACCCTTTGAGTTAAATAATCTTTAATTTGTATCCCAAGAGAAACTTAAAATGAAAATTAATTTTTAACTAATGAACTATGTATGAAAATATGTAAGATATTTTTCAGCCTGGAGCCTTCTAGTGGACCTTGACAAATATATGGCTGAACCAAAGTCCAAATTTGTCTGTTGTTGTTCAGTAATTTTTAGATGTTTCTGACTCTTCATTTCCCTATTTAGGATTTTCTTGGAAAAAATACTGAAGCAATTAGCCATTTCTTTCTCTAGTTAATTTTCCAGATGAGGAAACTGAGACAAACAAGGTGTCTCAAAGGGTCTTACCAGAGTGTTTGAGGCCAGATTTTAATTCAGGAAGATAAGTCATCCTGACTCTAAGCCTGACATTGTATCCACTATGTCACCTAGCTAATTTGTCTACCAAGGAATAAAATACATGGAAAATGGCATTGATTAGTTCAGTGATGGGCAAACTACCACCTGCGGGCCAGATGGGGCTCCCTGAAATGTTCTACTGGCTGCATGACATTATTCCTAATCTGATGAATACAATGAGTAGGATACAATACAATGAAACTTCAAAAGAGTTGCCTTAGAAACAGACTGACAGTTGATCATTTCCTTTCCTTTGGCCCCCCTCTTAAAAAGATTTGCCCATCAATGGTTTAGTAGATTCTTGCTACATATACTACTTTTCCTTTTACCCACCTCCTCAAAGGCATAGGACACACAGAATCTTTATACCTTGCCCAGGGCCTCCCAGAGTACCATGTATATAACATAGTCGATATATAGTTGCTCAATGAGTAAATGAATCAATATCATTGCCCTTAACCTACTTCAGAGGAAAAACCCTGATAGATAAATACCAAAAATGAAAACAATAGAATTTTTTAAATATAGGCAAAAATGAACTGATATGTGACAGTTGATATTAACAATGATACTGACATACATTTGTCATGTAATGAATTAATGAAAAAGGATTTTTTAAGCTATGGGCTAATAATTGAGGATACAAATAAGAAAACAATGACAGTCCTTACTCACAGAGATCTTATATTTTAATAGGTTGAGGTGGCATACATACATGTATATTTGTGTGTGTGTGTGTGTGTGTGTGTGTGTGTGTGAGAGAGAGAGAGAGAGAGAGAGAGAGAGAGAGAGAGAGAGAGAGAGTGAGTGAGTAGCGGCCAAGGAGGGATAGTTTGTAAACTCACTAGAATATTAAATTAAACTCTAAGGAAGTAGAATAATACATACCTTCCCAATCATGATGGCAGTATTGATTTGATTATAGATTCTGAACTAAAAAAGGGGGGAGGGGGTCAAGAACTTGGCCAGGGAATAAGGTAAAGCATGGTTGGAAATACCCAGTCAATAATAAACAGGACAAGCAGGTGGAGTTCCTCAAGGTAGTAGTTCCAATGCTAAAAAGAGGACATCCTTTGAGAAAGAATGCTATCCACATTAAGAGAAAGAACTGTGGGAATAGAAATGCAAAAGGTAAACATTTTATTTATCATTTGTTTATATGGGAATAGGATGTGGAGTTTTAGTGTTTAAAATATTATTATAAAAATGAATAATATGGAAATAGGTATTGAGTGATAATGTGTATAATCCAGTGGAAGTGCTCCTCGGCTCTGGGAGGCAGGAGGGAAAAGGGAAAGGAAAGAATATGAATCATGTAACAATGGAAAAACACTTAAAGAAAAAGAAAAAAGAAAAGTAGGAAGTCCTAAAGGCTCCTCTGAAACAAGAAGCAGAAAAGCTGTTGGGAAGGTGGATGAAACAAAAGTTTCTGTGGCATCGATAAAAAGGGACCTGTGTGGCACTAACCCATCAGAAAGAAAGAGCTCTAAGGTTCTTCCCGTGACCAGTATTATCCCAAGGAGCTAGTTTGGTGGAGATAGAAAGACAGAGAACAAGCACTTGAGAAGCAGATAGGGCCTTTGATTTCAGAAAAATACCTTTCCTACTGAAGCTAATTTAAACTGTTCTCATCTCAAGGAGGAAAGACTGATTTACATGAAAGAATTGACATCTCCTAATCAAGACAGGCAATATTCCTGTGCCAGTTTCAGCAAAGATGTGAGATCCAGGTTTTTCTTTTTTAGAGCAATTATAGGTTCAGCTATGACTGAAAATTAAGGCAAATTTAGAATTTCTTTGTTCCTCCAACTCCTCCAACTGAGCCAATGGAGTACATGTTTTTAATGATATGAAAGAAAAACAAAACACCCTAACAAACTACTATTCTGTAGTCATCACAAGAAGGGACCCAACTTCTATCAAATTATGTTTTAACTTTGTAGTGAAGTACATTTTTGGGGAGATCATCATCAAAATATCCACAACCTATCACATATAAGACACTTCACTGAATTAACAGAATTTAATTAACAATATCTTTACCATATAGCTCATAGTCTAAAACAGAGGTGTCAAAACTACCTGGAACCAGATTAAAATATAATTGGGGAAAAAAATATATAATTGGGAAATGTTCAGCAAAATAAGTTAAAAATAAAGTGCCACATAGATAATGTTAATTTGTGGATTTTCTAGGTCAATAAGCAGCCCACAAGGAGTGGTCTATTTGAGTTTGGCACCACTAGTAAGTTTGACTTAGTCACAAAGGACAGCAAGTTCCCACACATTGTAATAGGATAGGCAAATGAAGCACCTGTGCTTCATGCCTCTTCATTGTCTTTGCATTCTGAGATCTCATTCCTTCTGGTGGCTCCTATATGCAAGGGACCAGATATTTCATGTTGACCTTGACTACTCAGAAACCCTTCAGAACTGAACCAACTTGCTCTTCTGGTACAGCATTTAATATTCCAAACTTCTTCCTCCTTTGCTTCTAACAAGACTTATTTGTCCTAAATCTGGCCTCCAACATTTCCTAGGGCTCAAGTCACTTAACTCCAGTGCCTAGCACTTACCACTCTTCTGCCTTAGAACAAATACTTGGTATTAATTCTAAGACAAAAGTAAGGTTTTAGAAAAAGAAAAAATAAAGAAATCTAATAAATCAATCCTCCATAAAGAGTTAATGATTAATAACAATAATGTAATGTAGCCTTTCAAAGGTATACTTATTTAAATGGACAATTTCTGCAAACAAAATACTTTATCTAATAAAAATTAAATGTATGTCTAATGCTGACAGGCCAAGTATTTCAGCCAGTGATAACAATTGTGGAAGCAAGAGAATATTTCTAGTCTACTTCATCTTGCACAAGAATAAAAAAATTGTAGTTAGAAATAAACCAGGCTCTATGAACTTAATTACCTGATTTCTCACTAAAACCATGCTTAGGGGATGTCTATCAATTGGGGAATGGCTAAAAAAAATTTGTGCTATGTGATAGTGACAAAATACTATTATGCTCTAAGAAATGATGAGCAGGATGATTTTAGAAAAAGCTGGAAAGACTTACATGAACTAATGCAAGGCAAAATAAGCAGAACCAGGAGACCATTGTATAGAATAACTAATATTATAAGATGATCAACTGTGAAAGATTTAGCTACTCTCAGCAATACAATGATCCAGGACAAGTCTAAAGGACTTATGACAAAGAATGATACCCACATCCAGAAAAAGAACTGTTAAAGTCAGAATGCAGATAACAGCATACTATTTTTCACATTATACCCTGGTGAAAACTGTCTTGGTCAATGGGCTTAAACCAGGATAAGGACCTGAGACCTATCAGTGAAGTAAGAGGATGTCTTCCCCAAGAACGGGAAGAGTTAGGTGAGAACAGTTTGTTCCAAAGGCCATAAAAGTGGCTGAAGCAAGCATTATGGAGTATTTAGACCCCTCCTGGATTGACATAAAAGGGGACAAAGTCATCCATTGAATCCTGGGCCATCATCAGTCATCTTGATTTTTGTCTTGCCACTTGACTTCAATGACTATGGGAGACAGAGGGAAACACAGGGAGGTAGACGACTCTGCCCCACATAAATCCAATTCATTTGAAAGTCAAGATATTACCCTATGGTCCTCTTCAAAAAAGAGGGCAAACAATAAGTCATGCTGCCTCTCAGATCCATTGATACAAAGGAAAATTATCTTAAAAATAAGAATTTGTGATAAAAGGGTTAAAACCAACTTTCCACAGAGTACAAAATCAAACTGTATGGTTCTGACTAGCAACACGACTGAACTGCAGTTTTCAAAGTCCAAACCTGCATGCTTTTTTTTTTCTCCAGGTCTTAATTTGTGTTTTGCTGTGCTCAACAATTTTAATGCCAAGAGGAAAGAAAAAAGTCAGAAAGGGAACACATTGGTCTGAACCTGGAGAGTTGATCTAATTGAACTGAAAAATTAAAACCCTTCTCCATCTGTTCAGTACACCTGCTGATGGAGCACCACCACAGGTAGGGAGGAAATCCATCAGAGACATGTTATAAATAGATTTTTATTTCATCTGCTCAAAGCCTGGCAGCCAGGGGGAGAAGTGCTGCCTGTTCAAGTAGCAAAGCAATAATTGCACTGCTTTTATGTTTAGGTGGAAAGTATAAAGAAACAAAGGCCTTGAGAGGAAAGACAGGATCCCATGAACTGAGTTTATAAGGGAAGTCAGCCCAAGAGGAGATGGAAAATTCTCCAGAATGAAATTCTAAAGATGCAAAAAGAAACAAGTCCAAATGTGGATGAAAAATGGGAATTGTCTGAAGAGATGGATGTGTGTGCCAACCAATCAACTAATATCCTAAAAAAAATGTGAGCAGAAGATAGAGTCTATGTGGTATGTAACCCTACCCCCATTCCCCTCTTTTCAGCTAAATCTATGATTTTAAGTATGATCTATGATGAAGGTAAGGGCAGGTAACAGAGGACAAAGACAAAAGTGTGATGTGATCCTATAAGAACAGTGACAGCAGAACTTAAGGCATAGATTGAATTTAGGCTGGGGCTGGGAAGGAAGCTAAGAACTAACAAAAAGAGGTTTTAAAAAAATCTATTGGGAAAAGGAAGAGTATCAGAAAAGAGATAGGACCACTGATCATGGTGGACAAGATGATAATTGTCTCAGCAGATGGACTAAACCAGGTTAAGGGTAACCAAAAGGCCTCAGATCCATCAGTACTATAGGGAGATGTTTTCTCCCAACACGTGTATGGTCAGATGAGAACAATTTGTTCTAACAGCCATGAAGCCATCATGTAACAAATTATGATCAGACACAGAAGAAACCAAGAAACCACTGCATCTTGGATGATAACCAATTGTCCTAACTTTTGCCCTGCTACTGGACTTCAATGATTCTGAAGACAAGGTACAGCTACTAAAGGCTTTTTTTGGTTCAATTTTCACTGCCAAGGAATATGTAGAAAAGACAGGACAAAAATGTCCATTAAAGAGTTGAAACCCAAGATAAACAAGGTGATAGTAAGAAAACATCAAGTCAACTGGATCATATTAATTATATTCTCAATAAATACAAGACCTAGAAAATGGGATTGCTGCAGCACCACCACCAATGATATATGAAAAACTGGGGAGAACAGAAAAGGCCTTATGGGACTGAAAGAAGTAGATAAAGATCCTAATTTTCAAAACAGGTCAGATTTTAGTTTTCAAAGTCTAGGCCAGTAAACTAAACTTTGATGATTGTAAAGAATACCTAGAGAAGCACACAGTGGTCAAGGAGAGCCAGCACAGCTTAAATATGCACAGTTCTGATTGTCAGACTAACCTCATTTCCTTTTTGGACAGGATTACTAAAATTTTAGATCAGGGGTAATGCCATAAACAGTTTACCTAGATTTTAGCAAAGTAATTAATAAAATATCTCATATTATTCCTAGGGGTAGATGGAGGGAATTGAGAAATGTCAGCTAGATGATAGAAAAATCAGATGAATTCCAAGCTAGATAACCAGCCAGAATCAAAAAGTAGTAATTAATAATGTGATGCCAACTTAGCAGGAGGTCTTAAGTGAAATTTCCCAGGATTTGTGTTCATCACAGGCTGTTTTAATAATTTTGTCAGGGATTTGAATAAGGACATAGACAATATCTTTGTCAAACTTGCAGACCATGTAAAACTAGGAGGGACAGCTATCAGCAGACAGCTTTGGTCAGTATCCAAAAAGATAATAACCATCTAGAACACTGGGCTGAATCTAATAAGGTGAGGTTTATAACTCCTACATGTGGATTCAAAATAACAACTTTAAAAGTACAAAATGGGGAAGGAATGGTTAGATAGTAGTTTGTCTGAAAAAGATCCAGGGATTTTGAGGGCTACAAGCTCATTATGACTCAATAGTGTAATATGGAAGCTGCATAAAGCAAATACAGTTTTGGACTACAATGAATGCATGTATAGCCACCAAGAACAATGCAGGGTGTTTCACTGTTCTCTTCTCTAGAATATCATATTAGTTATGATCACTGAACTTTAGCAATGGTGTTGTTAAGCTGTAGAATGTATTAAGGAGGGCAACTAGAAAGCTAAAAGGCCTGGGGTCATACCACATGAGGATAGCTTGAGGGAATTGGAAATTTTAACTCAGAAAATAAAAGATCAGGAGAAATATCATATCTCTCTTCAAGCATTTAAAGGTATTTCACAAGACAAGGAGCAACTTCTTCTTATTGGCCCTCAAGGACAGTATTGGGAACAATGGCCATGACAGTAATAAAAACTTCCTAATAATTAGCTATTTAAAAGTGGAATGATTCAGGAGATACTAGGCTCCCCTTGTTTGAGGTCTTCAAGCAAAAACGAAATGACCACTTGTATATGATACAGATGGGGTTGTTTTGGGGTATGGGTTGTAATAAACATCTACTGAGATTGCCTTCAGCTCTGAGATTCTGTGATTAAATTCAACAAACATGTTAAGCATTCACTTTGTACAAGGCATTGACCTACAGAATGTACCAAAGTCTAAGATGTTGAGAAATGCTCTTTTATTCCCCCTACATCATCTCCCTTACACAAACCCTACAATCTAACTAGACTAACTGAACTGCTCACCATTCCCCAAATATAACCATAGTGCTTTCCCATGTCTATGCCTTTGCTCATGCTATGCTAGGCATATATGATACCAAGGAGAAAAAAAGCATTACTCTAATTCCTACCCTCAGTGAGCTTACATTCTAAAGGCAGAGCATGAAGTAAAATGAAAAAGCACTGAATACAATGGAAGGGGAGGGCACAAGAGTGATTTAGACAATGCATTCCAGGCAAAACTAAGGAAAGATAAAATTATGTTCATTCAATGGGGCATCTAGGGGCTCAATGGATAGAGAGCTAGGCCTGGAGACAAGAGGCCCTGGGTTCATATGTGACCTCCTCAGACAATTCCTAGATGTATGATCCTGGGCAGTCATTTATCCACAATTGCCTAGTTCTTACCACCCTTCTGCCTTGGAACCAATAGTATTGATTCTAAGAGATATGGTAGAGGTTTTTTAAAAGTCAATAGATATTTATTAAGAACTTAAATAACAGTACACTACATCAGGTCAATCCCTAAAGAAAATGTGAAGAATAATAAAAGATGGTCCCTACCTTCAAGGAGTTTATAATCTAGTAGGGAAGATAAGTATATTTGCAAATGAGCACAATACAAAATGACTTAAGTAAATTTTAAAATTGTCAATAGGCACCAAGAAGAGAAGGGGAACGATCAAGGAAGAAAAAAGTCAAACATGAAAAGAGTTTAAATCAGGGAAGGCTTTATGGAGGTGGAGTTTAAACTGAATCTTAAAGGATAAATAGGTTTTCAGCAGGAGTAAATGAAGGTAGAGTGCATTTCTAGGAATGACTTATTTGATATTCTTACTTCGTGCATTTTATATTCTAGCCATTCTGGTCTACTTGCTCTTTCTCAAATATGGCATTCTATTTTCCAATTCTGTGCCTTTGTATACATACTGTCTGCCATGTTTGGATTGTGCTCTTTCCCCACCTTTTAGGACCTCTAGTTTCCTTTAAAGCTTGGCTAAGTGATACCTTCTATGTGAATTCTATTCTGATCCCTAAGCACCATTACCAAAACCATCTGTAGTTGTTACTGCCCGATTCCCAGAAATTACTTTGTATTAAACCTTCTATGTGTATATTGTTTCCTCCAAATAGAATATAAGTTCCTTGAAGGAAAGAACTGTTTCTTTCTAGCCCCAGATCTGTATAAGAACTAAAATTAGATCTCTGGCCCTTAACTTCCATAAAGTTTATTCATATTTACTTGGACAGAAGAAGGCAAACAGAGAAAAGTCTAATTTTATCCTGCCATGTAGGTAGTCTCCCAATGGACCCCTCAGCCACCTTCTTTTTGCCTCACACCAGAGAGAAGAGCCCCACTTCCTCGATCCCCCTCCTTTATTTCTTCCCATTACAACTGGATCAATTTCCCAATCATTTCCAGATCAAGTGTCTAGGTCACTGTCCCGTGACCCACGCTTGGCATGTGACTCAGCCCTAGCACAGGTAGGACTCCAATGTGTGATCCTGGGAAGGGGTTCCCTTCACATATCTAGCATGTTGCACAGCATATAGCAGGTGTTTAATTTAAGTAATTAATGAGCATAAGTAAAGCATTATCTAAAGTTCAAATCTAGTAGTATCATAGAATTTCAGAGTTGGATGGCATCTCAGTGGCCAGCTAATCTAAGTAGTACAATGAAAACAGTGGTGGACATGGAAAGATCTCAATTCAAATTCCAGTAAGACACTCGATAGCTGTGTGACTGTGGGTACTTTTATTTGTTTTCTGGACCACAGTTTCACCATCTGCAAAATAAAGGTGAGATGAGACTACCTTTCCTCTAGTTCTAAATTTATGGTCCTATGATACAATGAGCTCTTACTTGAAAAAGAATCATTAACACACACTCAATGAGATGATTAATCATCCACATTTTTCTTGAAAATGTCCACTGATACAGAGTGAAGAGAGCAGAAACAGTAGATAAATTGTACACAATAATAGCAAAAGTGTAATGATGATAAACTGTGAAAAATTTAGCTACTCTGTTCAATACAATGATCCAAAAAAATTTCAAGGAGCTCACAATGAAAAATGCCAGCTACCTCCAAAGATGAACTCTGAGTGCCAACTGAAGTATAGTTTTTCTCTGTTTTTCTTGGTTTTTGTGATATGGCTAATATGGAAATATGTTTTGCATGATTTTATATACATAATTGAGAGCATATTGCTTGCCTTCTCAGTAGTTAAGGAAGAAGAGAACTTGGAACTCAAATTTTTAAATTTAAAAAAAATGTTAAAAATATTTTTTTTAGTGAAAAGTCCCCTCATTCAGTGACAACCTGCTTTTGGATTCCTATTATTATTTCCAAGTTTTTCCTAATGTCAAAGCCTTTTTGCAACTTTTGTCCATTGTTTGTAGTTCTTCCCTCTGAGGCCAAACAGAATTAGAACAATTCTAATGCCTCATATGCTGCAATATCTTTTCAAGTACTTAAAGACAACTGTCATACACCTCCAAATTTCCTCTTTCCAAGCTGAACACTCCTAGTTCTTTCAAACAATACTCATAAGGCATGAATTTTAGACTCTTTACCAATTTGATTGCCTGCTCTGGACATCTGAAAACTTATCCATGTCCTTATTAAAATACAATGCCCAGCTAATACCACAAAAAAGTTACTGATGAGAAAATTTCTTAACATGCCAAAATACTTACAGCAGTGCTTTTTAAGATAGCAGTGAATTGAAACAAAGTAGATGTCTATCAGTTTTGGAATGGCTGAACAAATTGTGGCACAAGAATATAATATTACAGTGTTGTAAGAAATGGTGAATATGATGAATACAGAGAAAAATGAAAAGATATAAAAGAACTGATGCTAAGTGAAATAAGCAGAGCCAAGAAAACAATAAACATACTGACTACAACAAAGTAAAGGGGGGAAACCACATGCAAAAAAACAGAAGTGAATATTGCAAAATTATAAAGATTGAGCATGACTCAAAAGAAGAGGTATGAGAGATCACTCCTGTGTAAATGGAATTAGCTCATCCTCATTCATTGTTTAACTTTAGCCTTCAGAAATAATGTCACCCCGCCCAACTTAGACTTAAGTGGGGAGGGGAGACTAGTTACCCACACGTGACAATAAGTAACAAATCAAAAACAAGGGACTGCCCTTTGGGCAGTCCAAAACAGTGTTGAAGCTGCCATTTGTCCACTTGAAATTGGAGGTGGATACAGGAAGCGACCTGAAGGTAACTTCCTGTGGAGGAAGCAACATGATGGTAACTTCCTGTGGAGGCAGTTGGCCTTTTGAACTTGGTGTTGAAGGATCTCTGTTGAGACCTCAGACTTCTTCCCTCTGAATTGTCATGTGGGTAAGTTAGGCTGACTCTCTCTCTCCTCCCTTGGCGTTTCTGGAGGCTCCACCCTCAGGAGGCCTCTCTAACTGTAAAAGGCCTTGTGGCTAGAAGCCTTGTTTAATGAACCTCTGTGCCCCTCTGCTGGGCCTCTGAATCTTACCTGGTTCAAGCCTCTGGTTCGGGCCTCTGGTCTGGGCCAGATTTTCTCTCTCTCAATTTCCCTACCTTCAACCTTCCTAATTGTTAATAAACCACCATAAAAGTCATCCTGACTTGGGTCTATTTTATTTTGAAATTGAGTTAATCGATTTCTGGTGACCAAACCTTAAATATCTAGTTTTTAACTCTTACACTCCCAACCCACCTCTTTGCTGAGGCATGAAGTCCATAGGTGTTGCACATTGTAAATATTTTCAAGGGATTCAATTCATTAATTGGTTTTACTGACACTTTCCTCTTCCTTTTTTTTCATCTTTTAAATTTTGCTATATGGAATCTTTCTGGAAAGGGAAAAGTGGGAGAAAACTATGACTGACAATATAAAAAATAAATAGCATCAATAAAAACTTTTTTTAATGTGATGCCCAGAATCCTGAACATAGGATTCCATATTTAGTCTGACCAGGTCAAAAGCACAGAGTACCTATTACTGAGGCAATTAGGGGGTATAGGGAGTAGAGTACTGGGTTTGAAGTCAGGAAGACATAAGTTTAAATTTATCCTCAGATAATTAGTAAATAAACAAATAACACAGCTAATAGTCGTGTGATGTCAAGCAAGTCATTTAACCTGTCTGTGCCTTAGTTTCTTCATCTGCAAAATGAGGATAACAATAGTACCTACCTTCCAGGGTATTGGAGGATCAAATTGGGACTACTGGTAAAGCACTTAGCATAGTACCTAGCACATAGCAGGTGCTCAATAAAATTTCATTCCCATCCTCCCTTGTTCCTGGAAAAGATGCTTTTTAATGAAGCCAAAATCATATTGGCTTTTTTGCCTGCAATATCACATTGTTTCTCATATTGACCTTGCAGTCCACTAAAATCCTCAGATTTTTTTTTCAGAACATTGCTAGATATTCCCTCTTCTCTTGTACTTGTTGAGTCATTTACTTGAATCCAAATGTAATGCTTAGGATTTATTCCTATTCATTTTTATTAGATTTGATGTATCAATGTGTCAAAATATTCTCAAAGCACTTTAAGACATGAAGGTATTTGATCCTTATAAGTTATACAGTGTCTACCATCATACTCTAGATATAAACATTGGGCAAGTGAATAAAACCTGTCTTGATAGAAATATAGGAGTTCAAAGCATTTTTTAAATAACTACTCTTAGGATAATGTCTTTATTTTATAAATAAGGAACTGGGACCAGAGAAGTCAAGTGATCTCTAAAAGACCATACTTTAAGGGATCTCCTTTTCAATTTTGGGCTCATTCTATTATATCATACTCTCTGAATCAGAAAAGTGAAAGTAAAGATTAAAAAGGTGTTGATGATTTTAAAATGCTATTTATGAGGGGGGGAAAGGCTTTAAAAAGGGAACTATGATTATTTCATCTGGGGAAGAGAAAAGGCTTAGGGAAAACTTAATAATGACCTTCAACTATATGAAGGGTTATTATAGAAAGGATAATGACCAGATGTTCTCCATCTCAACTAAAGACAGAACAGGAGGAAATGGTTTTAAGCTGTAGCAAGGGAGAATTGAGTTAAATATAAGGAAGAATTTACTGACAGTGAAGGTTATTAAACACTGAAAAGAGAAACCAAGTGAGATTGTGGGATGTTCTCTAGAGATCTTTAAAAAAATAGAATAGCTTCTCATCTGTCTAGGATAATTTAGGTGTGATTTTGTCTGATCTTATGGCCTTTAGCAGTCATCTAATTCATCCCCTGGCTCTAGCAAGACACATTCGCCACTGTAAGCTGATGTTGTATAGTGTTCAGTAATGAGCTCTCAAAAGGAGAATAAGCATTAAGAAAATGGCAAAAGCTCTCTTGGAAGGGAAACTCATCTTTCTCTCTTTGAACTTTTTCTTTATTTTTGCAGCTGTATACAGAAATAGCCCAACAAAGCCATCCCCTACTAATGTGCTATTCTAAAGCCTTAAAAGGAATCCAGGTGGAAGATTAAATGTGGATGATGTTTTGAATCATAAACGTCCAAAAGTATTTATTAAGCACCTACCTGCTAGGCACTGTTAAACATATTAAAGTTTAAAGAGAGAAAATATGAAATTTACCCCTCTGGGATTCCCTAGGAATAGGAAACTCTTGGCTGTTTAAAAGTAAGGGAATAGAATAAGTTGCTTTTAGAACTAAAATATAACCTTTCCTATCATCCTCTATAATAAGTGCATCAGTCAGTAATCAGACAGAATCTTATAAATTGAGGAGAAATGTTGCATTTAAACAAAATCTCATCCTATTCTCACCACAAGAAGGTGGGGAGAGTGTGAAAGGGGAAGAAAAGAGAGCAGTCTGTTACAAACTTACAAAGTTTAACTTTTGTAGTTTTAAGTCAATTCAAAAAGCATCCCTTAAGGGTGTACTATGTACCTAGGCATTTTGTTAGAATATGATACACAAAGACAATGATGAACAGTCCCTACCCATAAAGAATTTATATTCTTTTGAGGAGAGGAAGAAAGAAATCATGTATACAGATAAGTAAATACAAAAAAAAAAAAAAAGCATCATTTTAGGGAGAAGGGAAAAACATTAACAAATGGCTGGATCAGGAGGGGGCTCTCACATAGGAAGGCAGATTTGAGCTGTAGCTTGAAAAGTAGGAATTTCAAAATGCAAAGGAGATTTCAGTTTAATTCAATAAATATTTATTAAGTGCTCACTATGTGCCAGGGACTGTTCTGAATGCTAGAAATACAAATAAGAAATACAGTCCCTGTCCTCAAAAGTCTAATAGGGGAAAGACAGAAAATAAAAAGAGACTGGAAAGTTGAATGGGAATTAAACAGAGGGAAGGGTGAAAGTAAATGGGACATCCTAACAGAGAAGTGGGAGATGGTACCCAGCCTAGGAGCATCTTGTTTCATGGAGTTGAAACCAGGTAAAGAGGAGTGATTTGGAAGTCCAATTTCTGGCCTCAATAAAGGAAGGCTTTGAGAGGAGTTTGACACTACACTTTCCAGCCCTCAAGTCAGAAGGGAAAGGAGATGAAGCAAAGTAAGTATCCAAGATTTCTCTTAGCAGCATGGAGATAAGATTAGAAATGATGAGCTAAAAAGGAAATAAAAATAATTAAATCAAAGACATTTCAGGACATATCTTATTCATTTTCTCTAATAAATCATATAACTATTTCATTACACATACTCATAGTAGCTCTTTGTGTTGACAAAGAATTGGAAATTGAGGAAATAGTCATCAACTGAACAAATTATGGCATATGATTATGATGGAGTACTATTGTGCTGTAAGAAATTATGAGGGTAATAGTTTCAGAAAACCATGGCAAGACCTATATGAACTAGTACAAAATGATGGGAGAAGAACCTGGAGATTGCTGGGCACAGTAGCAGCAATGTTGTAATGAAGATCAACTGTGAAAGACTTGGCTACTCTAATCAATTCCAAAGGGCTTATCATGAAAAAATTCTCTCCAGAGAAAAAACTGATGAACTGAGTAAAATTCAAAGTATAATTTTTTCTCACTTTCTTTTTTGTTTGCTTTTTCCTTTGTTTTGTAAAAGAACTAATATGGAAATGTCTTTTGAATCATTTACATGTAAAATTAATATATTATTTTATGTTTTCAATGGTTTGAGGAGGGATAAAGAGAAGAGAATCTGGAACTCCAAATTTTAAAAGAATGTTAAAAATAAATAAAATTTAAATAGATAAATAACCATTTAAATAAATAAAAGAGAACAACTTAAGGTCTTAGCCTTAACAAAGACTAGGGCTAGCAGTTCTTTCAAGACTAAAGCAAAGGAAAAGAGAATGGTGTTTATGCATTAAAGATGAGACATTCTCCTCTGGAATTTACAGGGGCCACAAAACTCAAGAATGAAGAAAGTAGTCCACAAATGGCATAGACACTGAGGCTAGATTGGAATAGGTGAGGAATTTTTCTGGTAGTCATCACTGTATATGATTTATAAATGGTTTTTTCCCCTATGTTGTTTTTAAATACAAAGAAAGTTACTTATACCATTGATTTTTAAAAATACTGACCCCAAGGATAATTTGAGATACCTGAAATAAGAGTTTCAAAACTGAGTGGATAAGTTTCTAATACCCTGATGAATGTTGATGGTAAAATCACTATCTTTCCTAAAAAGAAATAAAAATAATTAAATCAAAGACTTTTCAGGCCTTGTTTTGTTCATTTTCTCTAATAAATCATAATACTATTTCCTTACATATAGATATAAGTACAAATTGAAGCTAATAGATGAAGATAATATTTACAAATAAGTTATTATTATTATCTTGTCTTCATCTTTTTTTATGTAGTTTAGCTAGAAACAAATTGAGACAAAGAACAAAGACAATACTTGCAAATAAATAACTTAGTCCGTCCCAGGCAAGGCACATTGAGTTTAAAGCTATCAGGAGAAAGCTATGGCTAAACAGGTTTAGAGACTCGTTGTCATAATGAAATGCAAGTTCAAATGGAAGAATATTTTTATTCAACAACCACCTATACAATCTCCATCTTAATTTTTACAGTTTTTTGGGTTATAAAATAAAACAAGGCAATTATCAAGTATCCTAATAAAAACAGCTAAGATCCAAGAATGGAATCAAAAGAACTTCCATGGACAACTACAGGAACACAGCCAACAATACATTGATAAAGAAGCAATGAACAAATAATTATCATACAGATCTGTTTATGGAAATAGAAAGGTTTTTGATAGAAATTCAAGAACGGATCATAGCTACTAGAAATTACAGAAGAGTTTAAGAAGCTCAGCTGACCTTGGTGTTCAAACAGCATACACTTGGAAACATAGACACTTTGCAATACAATAATGCAGCCTACAAAAATTTACTACTAGGCATAACGTATGTATGTTATACTTATGTATAACATACATAAGTAGTTAGACTTATGACCTCGTAGTTAGAATTATGCATAAAAATCCCACTGTTTCATAGACTGACAGATGACAAATTTCCATACTGAAAATAAATTTTAAAAATATCCTTGAGGAGGTTTCGGGTTAAGATGGCGGCAGAGTAAGAAGCAGCTCTTAACCTCTCCTGACCAAAACACACAAAACTCCCTTCTGATTTTGACTACATTGTTTTTGTTTGTACAAAAACTTTTTAGTTTAATATAATCAAACCCATTTAATTTACATTTTGTAATTTTCTCTAACTCTTGCTTGGTTTTAAAGTCTTTCCTTTCCCACAGATCTGACAAGTAAACTATTCTGTGTTCACTTAACTTGTTTATAGTTTCCCTCTTTATATTCAAGTCCCCAGTGAGATCTAATTATCTGTATTCCTATGTAGAGAAATGTTATGTATAATTCTCTGTAGTGAACTCTATTCACTATTATAATATTCACTATTATAGTAATCAGAAGAATAATTCACAGGGTGAGGATGGAACACTAAATAATCTAAGATGACATGGGGGATGGGAAAGAGGGGGTGAATAGCAGGGGACACCAAGAGAAACTTGAGTGAATAAGAAAATAGGATATTCTATTACACACAAAGAGGGCATGGGAGGGAGAGGGGACAAATACTATTATAAGAAGGAGAGGAAGAGATCATTAAGAGGTAATAATCAAACCTTACTTTTAGTGTAATCAACCCGGAAAGGGAAGAGTAGCTATACTATCCATTGGGACATAAAACTCTTATCT
>NC_058131.1:156242928-156260438 GCF_016433145.1 Gracilinanus agilis | reverse complement strand
GGGGTGGACATGATTGAGGGTGTGGACTCGAAACTACCACACCAATGCAACTACCAACAATTTGGAAATTGGTCTTGATCAAGGACACATGACAAAACTAGTGGAAATGTGTATTGGCCATGGGTGGGGGGAGTGCGAGGGGCGAAGGGGAAAGGAGGAGCATGAATCATGCAACCATGTTAAAAATGAATATTAATAAATGTCTGAATAAATAAATAAATAAATAAATAAATAAATAAATAAATAAATAAATAAGTAAACCAAAGGCAGCTAAAGATTCCAAGAGGAGGAAAATTTGTCTGTGGATTAAGTAAACCTAAAAAGAAAGTACTTAATAAAACCTTCTTGCACCCCCCAAAAAAAAAATATCCTTGAGAACTCAAACCAATAATCTGTTCTGGAACCAGATCATTATCACAGCCAAAACTAATGCCCGCAATCACCAGGACATAATGCTAATTCATAAAAACCTAAAGACAACATTTTTAACAGATGCAACTATTTTTGTTATCTTTCAGTGGTTTTCAGTTGTATCTGACTGTTCATGGCCCCATTTAGGGTTTTCTTGGCAAATCTATTAGAATGATTTGCCGTTTCTTTCTCCAGTTCATTTTTCAGAAGAGGAAAATGAGGTAAATGGGGTTAAGTAACTTTCCGAGGTTTCCCAGGTCCCAGACCAGATTTGAACTCAGGGAAATGAGGCTTCCTGACTGCAAGCCTGGCACTCTATCCATTGTACCACCTAGCTGCCCATGCCATTATATCAAATACTAATACTCTCCAAGCTGAGTAGAATGAAAAACTTTTAAAAGAAGAGTCCTAACAAAAGAAAAAATCATCTGCTAGGAACAGTATGAAGTACATACTGGAATTATTCTGAAGATTATTTCATCATACCTCCAAAAGGGCCAAATGCTTTCATGCAAACTAGTTATTTTATCTCACTAGGCAATTGTCCACATAACATTAAATATAAATTAATAATAACAGTTGTTGAACACTATCCAACAACTCCAGGAATCTGATAAGGGACGGCTTAGGTGAGAAAGAAGGAAGCAGGAGACCAGCTATCTGTCAGCTCATGGCTGCTCCAAATTGCCATGGAGTCTCAAGTTTAATATATACAGATTTCAAGATTCATTTCACACAAAGAACACCAAGAAGCTTCACAGTTGTGCAGAAATTACAAATTAGGTGATGTCAAAGTACAAAAGAGCCTCAGTGGCTTCAATGTAAAAATAAGCCTGGAATAGAACAAGGTGCAAGACTGAATTTTAGCTGCCTTATTATCAAGAAGCTAATTCTGGTAATAAAGATATCTTCATAAATTGAATCTTATACTTTCTCAGGAGGAAAGCACCTGCTTGGTTGGAGTCTTGTCTAATTTTGTCTAATTTTGACCTTGACTGTCTAGAAACAGTTTCAGAGGCCAGGCAGCTTAATTTTCTGCTTTTCTGTTTTGGAGAGAAACTGTTAACCTCTTAACCATTAGTGTGCTAAGAACTTAAACTTTCCTATAAGGCTATATAATGCTTTCCAATAAGCATTTATTGGATTTGTGTGGATCATAAAAGGAGTCAAAAGAGGAATCAAGATTTTTATCTTAGATAACCCATTCTGTCTGAGTCCTGGAAGGCAGTGCAGAAAAATCATACATACAGTTTTACTTGCCAATGATTTTATAATGGGATCCAGATAAAATATCTATTATGGACTCTGTTTCTCTAGATGACTTCCAATTATAAAATGAGCCTCCAGGAAGGGTCAAATTGGATTAACCAACCTGCTAGTACCACAGCTTTTCAGGGCTTAGGTTACCAGGACCAAACACAAAGGCTGCCTCATCCTGGATTGGTCATGTAGGGAATCCAGATAACAGGTTCTATCCATGACCCTATTTCTCTGATTGGCCTTCCACAAACAGTGACTTGTCCCAAGACTATTTCAATCTGAAGTCTACAAAATAAGATAAATGATTTTCTATGATGCTAATATTAATACTGATTACTCTTGAAAATAATAGAAACTGTTCAAAATGTCACTGCAAGATGTAAAAATGTAGCACCTCCTGAATATCTGACATGACTTGGTAGCTAGAAAATGTTTCAGCAGTTCACTATCTTTGATAATTAACAGGTGGGCAGCTGGGTAGCTCAGTGGAGTGAGAGTCAGGCCTAGAGACAGGAGGTCCTAGGTTCAAACCCGGCCTCAGCCACTTCCCAGCTGTGTGACCCTGGGCAAGTCACTTGACCCCCATTGCCCACCCTTACCAATCTTCCACCTATGAGACAATACACCGAAGTACAAGGGTTTAAAAAAAAAAAGAAAGGCAAATAATTAACAGGTGACAAACCCCCCTCCTATAAATATAAACTTCAAAATATCCTTAAAAATTCAACTGATAACTGTGTTGGACATTACAGACATAATTCTTTCTCAAAATCACCTCACCAAAAATTTAAGTACGTTTATAAAAGATTGTTTCCATAGCAAATATTCATCAATATCAAGGTAAGTGAAACCAAAAAAATTTTTGACAGAGAGCATCAAAATCATGTGGGAACAAGATAGAGTACACATCATCCCCATAGCCTGTCTGCTACTAATATTGTCCTGATGATGTTATCAGTGTACTTGCAGGAAATGAATTCAAATCAATACTTTTATTCAATTATAGAACATTTATTCACCTGTACAAAAGCCTACAAAAAATTATATATAAAAGAAAAATAGCAGGATAACAGTTTATCCTATCTATCTATCTAAACTACATTTAGAAAGTTGAGAATAAGATGAACAATAACAATAGCAATAATAATAAAGCCTAGGAAATGGCTAAGATCTAAGAGGAAAATCAAAAGACTCCATAGGGTAATATTCCCATGAACTATAACCAACATTCTGTGCTAAGCCTAATCCAAGGTAATTCAATGATTTTGCTTAAAGACCTAAAATGTAAATGGAGCACTCATGGAAGATAAAATGCACTAAAAGTCATATTACTCAATTTTTTAAAAATGTAAATCAATTTCAATATTAAAACAAAACTGTATTCCCCTCTACCTACAGACACCAAGTCAGAAACTCAAGGCTGAAGAAGTTTACATCTATTCTCTGATACCAAATCCCATTTGGTTAGGTCTTTTCAAGAATCAAGTGAGAAAGAACCCAGCCCTTCAAAGAATCAGCCCAGTACATGCCACTGGAACTGTCTCAATACAAGATAAATAAAGATTATTCTATGATAAAGATGAAAAAAGAGACACCAACTCGGTCACAGTATCGAGTTTGAGCACAGTGAGACATAACATGCCAATTTTTCCTCTCACTCCCATCAGTGGTCCCCAAAAACCAACTTATCACCCACACAAAACCACCACAGACCCTACTATATAATAATACATCATTAATAAACTGCTGAACAAATAGCTGATTTGATTGTCACTGACTAGTCATTTAGATTTATTTATAGAAAGCAGGGGTTTATGGTGGTAATTAGGAAAAAGTCATTAACATCAGAAATTATAGAAGGGTTATCTGTAAGCAGTCTTACCCTATTGGACCAAGGCAGATTTTACAACAAAATGGTAGAAATTAATATATTGATGAAGGCTACAAAAAATGTAGGATCTTTCGAGTACATAGAAATGAAGCGTCAGAAACTTGCTCTTTTTCATAAACTAACAGATAACAAATTTCAAGAAAAAACTCAAAATATCCTTGAGAATTCATGACAAAAATGTTGTCCACAATTACCTGGACATAGCAGGGATCCATAAAAGTTTGAGAACAATATTTTAATAAATGTTGCCTTACCAAATACCCACAGTCTCCAAGCTATATGGAATTTAAAGCTTTCAAAAAAGAGATAAAGAAAAAGAAATCAAATATATGATCTTCAATCCTCTTATCTGTTACTGGAACTATCTTAAAATTGCTTTAAGACTACAAAAGATGACTTCACATGCCAATATTCTTATTCAATTACAAAAAAAGCAGTTGTCACAAAACATTAAATATAAAAGAATAACAGGACAATAACTTGTATACAAATACATTAAAAAGATAAGAAAACAATAATAATAACAGTCTATGTGTATATAGTACATGCAGTACATGCATATAAAAGATTATTGGCTACTTAGAGTAAAGCTCAAAATTAACACATATTTGAAGACATGAGCAGATTTATCACAGTTCTTATCCAACCTATTTAAATCTGAAAGATTTTATAGCTCTTAACCATTCTTATAAAAATTTAAAAATATAAAAGAATTGTCATGATGAAGAGGCTAAAAGAAAAACCAAAACTTTTAGTCAGCAAATATTTGATCTCCTTTTCAAGTGAAAAGACATAGCAACCAAGGGTCCAATAGTATAGGATACAAACTCTTTTATAAAAAAAGATGGAAGAGATAATATGAGTAATAAGTGAGAACATTGTCATTTTCCTCAGAAATCTGCAATCCAAAAACCACAGAAAAAGAAATCAAAACCCAGAGTTAAAGCAAATAATAGCATCTACCTGATAAGGAGTCAGAACCACTCTACGATGTAAAAATAAAATAAAATAAACCAGCCTCAAAACCAGTGCACTCCTTGTAGTGAGCATGGAGAGAACAAGCAACCTTATAGTTTTCTGCAACTATGAGAAGAAAGGAAGTGACTGAATGAGGAAAACTATCTTTGTAGAAAATTTCTCAAATAAGGTTTTATTATACATAATATGTAGACAACTAATAGATACATGCGTATGTTCAATTAAATCTATTTCACAATAAATAAATGGCCAAGAGATATTAAAAAAACAGTTCTCAAAAGAAAAATTACAAGCCATTAACAACCATATGAAAAATCTCTAATAAGAGAAATGCAAAGCAAAATAATCTTGGATTTCACCTTGCATCCAGCAAATTGGAAAAATGTGACAAATGATGGGAATAATCAGTAGTGGTAGAGTAGTGGAAATAGGCACACTAGCATATTATTAATACAAAAATTTTTGGAAAACATATGTAATTATGCAAATAAAACTGCTAAAATGTCCACAGAAAACATATCTTCCTTCTTTCAAAAGTAGGCAACTAGGAGTTTTGGAATATTTGCATCTACTTTAAGATATGGTTGATATACTGGTTAGTTTTACTGGTTTTTTTTCTCTTTTTTAAGCATTTTTACAGTTTAGGGAAGAGGAGAGGAGAGCAAAGAATCTATTATGAAATTAACATAATAACAAAAACATCAATGTATATTTTAAAACCATTGTGGAGAAGTGCAGCATAATATTATAAGAAATATTATATTATAAAATAGTGAAAAACAATAGAGAATGGAAGACTATGTAGAAACTGGATCTGAGATCCAACTGGGCCATTTAGTTCTCAAAATATTTATAGATGGAAAATGAGAGGAGGACCAATATTTTATACTATATTAATCAACAAGCATTTATGAAAGGCTGTGCTAAGGGCTAGGGACACAAAGAAAACAAAAACAATCCAAGCTCTCAAGGAGTTTACATACAAAAATAGGGGTGGGGGAAATAATTAGCTACATACAGGATGCATACAAAGTAGACACTGGATAACTTTAACTAAGAAAATTCTAGCATATGAATAAACCAGGAAAAGTCTTTGAGAGAAGGTTCCATGAAATCAAATGGATTTGCCATCATTTCTATTCACCTCAGTGACTACGAAATTCTAACACCTTACAGCTCACATGACAAAGATGAAGTGGAACTTGAAATGATAAAATCAGTTGACCAAATACATACAGACTAATTCAGGACTAGAAATAACATGACTTTAAGCATCTCAGTGATGGTTACAAAAGAATGGAAATGATCATGGACAATGTTAACAAAAAAAAAGGGAAGGGAAGGGAAGGGAAGGGAAAAGAACACAGCAATAAACACCATATGCCTACTTTCTTACATAAAATCTCTATGAAAATGATCTATGAATATGTTATCAAGTTCCCTTCATGAAGGAAACAAGCAAGTTTTTATAATCATTTTCCTATGGCACATTACATCTTCATAGTGATACAATCAACTAAGAAGTATAGAAAATAAAGGATCCTATTGTTTATTGTTTCTTGATTACCCAAAAAAAAGCTTTTTGTTTGCTAGGACAAATGCAGCCTTGAAGACTCTCCTCCAACAAAGATTTTCCCATGCATATTCTAAAGTCATGCAAGATTCTTTGATATATACAACCACAGAGATAATGTAGTTCAGTGATGTTCTGCTTATCAGTATCAAGCAAGGCATAAAACAGGCACAGGAATGCTCATCATAGGTGTCTGCCATTATCATAGAGAATATCTTAGGATAACCAGATCATAGGTGTAGAGACAAAAAGGACCTCAGAGACTAACCAGCCCAACATCCTCTTTTTATAGACAAAAACACTGAAGGCAAGTAACTTGCCCAGAATCACACAGATAGTGGGCATCAAAGGCAGGATTTAAGACTCAGCTCCTCGGACACCAGAGACAGGGGTCTTACCATTCCACCATACTGATCTCTTTTAAAAAGACCAAATGAAAGGATGATTCCTTGACACTACTGAAAATCTTCAGGAAGACAAGCATCAGTAAGCTTTGTTCCAATGAAGACAAACTTTATCTCTGAAGAGTTAGATGGGTTTCATATCCAACATCCCACACAGTTGAGGGACAACATAACATAATTTTAAAAGAATCAACCTGGTAGCACAGTGAAAAAGGTATGAGCCCTTCTTCTTCCATTTCTTAGCTATGTGCCACTTAATCATTCTGAGGTCAATTCTTTATTAGCAAAATGGGCTTCATAATGCCTAACTCAAAATTATGGTGAGAAAAGCAGTTTATAAATCGTGAGGTGTTAAATAAATGTGAATCATTATTTTTACTACCTTCTTTAGCATTCCTAAGACATATCTGTTTGAATATTATCAATGATAAAGAGCTCACTATTTCAAGAAGCAAGTCTAGTTAATCTGAGAATTCGGATTTAGGCAGAGATCAAATCTGTTGCCCTGTAACTTTCACACATTGATCCTATTTTCACCCTCTAGACAGAAAAACAAAGAATAAAAATATTCCCTCTTACATGTAGTAATCCTTCAGATATTTTAAGATGACTAACATGTCTATAAGAACCTCCTATTCCATAATTTCCACACTCCTGTACACAATCCTGGTCACTCTCCCTTGAACACTCTATTTTGTGGATATATCTCTTAAAAAAAACATGCTCTGTCCAGCTAAGGAATTAAGTTCTGATATGATAAAAGGGAAGATAGTTAAGTAGGATCTGCTGTAATAGTTCTATAGCAGAAACCAATTGTTTTTTTCCACTGGTACATCTCAAATGTTTATGTTTTGAGGAAGATAAATCTAAGCAATTAATTGTAATAGGTAAAGAATAGAGGAAAGGAAGTCTAAGAGGTGATTGTTACAATAGTCCAAATATGAGTTTTAAAGATCCAGACTAAAAGACCATCTACAGAAATTGAAAAAAATGAATAAATAGGGGCTGCTAAGTGGTTCATTAGATAGAAAGTCAAGTCTGGAGGTAAGGATTAAAAAAAAAGAATGAATAAAAGAAAAGGTCTTTATTAAGACCTTTTATATATATATATAGTAATAATAATTACTATGTGCAAAGCACTATGCTAAGCATTAGAGATACAAACAGGAAAAAAAGAGACAATCTGCTCTCAAAGAGTTTACATTATAATGGTGGGGACAATGTATATATCAAATTTCATCAGCAAGTCAAATGGAAAGGCCCTAAGGTTCTTAAAGTGAAATAGCAAAGATGATGGTAATACATCTTCTTTAATGTCATTTCACTGATAAAACCCTATTGTTTCTGATGTGGAACTATTTGGATTACCAAGGACTTGTGGGAAGCCTTTTTTCTAGATCTTTAATAATTGTGGTTGCTAAATTGGCAAGGAATATAGTACCAATAAAAGCTGTTTTTAGGTCTCAACTCCACTGAGGTTATAGGGTCTCAACTCAATGGCTATGGGAAGATTCAGGGAGGGTGCCACTGCCATTTCTAAAGCTCTTAGATTTTTCTGTCAAAGTGTAACAGTTGGTCAGTGATTGATGAGTTGGTAAGTGAGGAAGAGGACCCTTTTACTGTAGGAGCTGTTCCTCTCCACACATGATGGTAACAAGGACAAGGAAGGAAGCTGAGCTGGTATTCTGGAGAGCACTAACCTTTTGTTAGGATCATTGGGCCAAGTCTCCAATGGGATCTAAAGGGATGGCGTAGTATTTTTCAGAGTTTGAGTGCCCAGAGGGCAAATTCAAGCTATCTGTGAGCCACCAGCATCAAGGGAGAGAGCTGAGGGAGGAAGTACTTGTCTTGGGTGGCTGGACAGAGGGGTGGTGAGGCATGAAAAAAAAATGTCCTCAGGTGCTAGGAAGCAGGGGTATGGAGCAGCTCCCTGACTGCCAGCTTTGCACCCATGCCACATCTTAACCAACACTAGGGTAGAGTAATATAGATGGTGGTTTCACTCACCTAGCACATTCTACCTCCTCATCTCTTTCATAGAGTACTTTCCTAGTTCAGACCCATTATTAGTAAGATTAGTGATTTAGTAGATAGAGAATCAAAATGAATGTATAACACAAAAGAAGGAAGAGTTGAAATATCTCAAAAAATTAGCCTAGGGACTAGAAGGATGAAGATGTAATTAATTACAGTGGAGAAATCTAACCGAAGTACCAGTTTCACAGACAGAGCTCAATTTCAACAATTTCAATACTAGAGTATAAGTGGATATATCTTATTTTTTAAAACTGCAGAAAAGGTATAGAGGCCAGGATTAGGCATTTAATTTAGATTCATTTATATATCAGTGGTAGTTGAATCATCTAATATGAGATCCCCTCAGCAAGCATCAACTTTCCCTCAATACTCTCTTTTGCCTAAATCTATCCTCCATAGTTCTGAGCTTTATTTCAAATAGTAGTGAAAGCTTGATACCTGATCCATCCTCTGAATCACCTGGGATTCTTTTTCATATTCAGTTTGGTTTTGTTTATTTTTTGGTGGTGAGTGATTGTCACCCAAAAGCCACAATCCTGAGCTTCTTAAAATTTATGATGAAAAAGATAGAACTTACTTCTTTAATCACATTCATAAGCTTCACAGGACTTGGAGCAAGCTACATGTCCATATATTCCCTTTCCAAAACTGATGTGATTGTTAACAGGAAGAAAAATCCAGAACCATGGGAAAATGTGACTCCTTATGAGCCTCAAAAGCTTTTAACAATTCACCAAAAGCGGGAACCTGGAAAAGCTGAAGACAGTCATACGGTTGACCAAATGAGGAATCTCTCCTTCTAAAGTCTACTCTATGAATCTAGTGGAAACATTTCCACATAAACTAGACTACTGAGACCAGTGTGTAGAAGTGCTTCTGCTACATTTTTAGGATCTCCATACATTTTTGGGTTCTGAAAAAGAAACTCCATTTTGTCTTAAACATGGCAAGTTTAGCAATATCATATGGTCCAAAAATAAAATGCTTATATTTGATATCTTATAAAGTTGAATTTTATAGCATACATGTAGTTCATTAGAGTATTCATGAAGAATTTTTCATGCATTTGTACCTATGTATTTTATGAAACTGGATTTTGTGTTTTGCAAATGTGCAATAATTTGTAAGGTAAATTATCTACTATGATAAAGAGATATTATGTTAATTTTTTCCAAAGGTTAAATAAATTTTTGTTTCATCACTAAATCCTCCATACCAATGACAAAGGGAAAACTTAACAGCTTACAACACTGTTGATTGGTTGGCTGCCTCTTGACTGAACAAATTGTGCATTAGTTTCCATTAGGAATAAGTGCCATAGATATGTTTGCTAACAGGATGGTTCTACATATCACTTAATAATAGGATCTCTGCAATAAAAGGTACCTCAGGGACCATATTAGACTAACACATCTGAATGAGAATCATCTCTTTGGGCCTCTACTTGGAAATCTCCAGTGAGAATTTCTACTACCTCCCAAAGGACTGGAGCCTGGCATTGTCTTGGATCCAACACATTGTGGGAACTCATTTGTACTTTACATCATTGTCCTGTACCAGTCCCAACTCCATCTTTGAGGACAGAACATTCAACAGTCTTCAGAATTTATACCTGGGTCACAAAGAATAGTACATTAGAGATAAAAATGCTTTTCATCTGTTAGTCATGAAAAATATTCTATCAATCATTTAAACTTCAAATGGATAAAAAGAAAAGTAGTCAGTTTTCAGAGTCATCATTGATAGTGCACCATGGGCATTGTAACATATTTGGCAAAATTAGAAACTGGATTAGTACCAGGATTAAAAATATAAGACAGGATGAGTCACATTGCAACGTTAGATTTCCCTATCTGCACACTCGTTAGACAGTAAGCTCTCTGAAAAAAAAAACAAACATATATTTTGTTTTTCATCCTTGTGTGTAATAAGTAACTACTAATGAGTCTCAGTTTTATCAATTGTAAAAAAATTAAGAGATAGGACTAGATAATATCTAAGGTCCCATCCAATTCTAAATTCTGTTTTTATTGTCTCTCCCCATCATCTGTCGGAGTAATGTTTGCTATTTTTTTGAATCCTACTTCATTTTCATTGCTATTGCTCTGGTAGGCCTTTTTTACCTTATACCTAATAATGTTCTAACTTTTCTGCCTATATCCTGGACACTGAGGACAGATTACTCTTGTTAAAATACTACTTTTGTCATGTTAGTCCCTCATTTAAAAAAACCTTCAGGGTGTCCACTCTGTTGTCAGGATAGATTCCAAACTACTCAAATCTACCCCCTGCTATATCAGTGCAATCCTTCCAGGCTGGTTTCCTCATTATCCTATGAATAACACCATGTTTACTGCTCACCCCATCACTTTATGGGATGTCACATGGAAAGTTGGAAGAGGAACATGAAAAACAAAATCAGAACAGTAAGATGAGTTTTATATGCTTCATCTCTAAGCAAAGAATGAACTTGCTTTTTTATTAACTTAAAAGGACTCTACAATTTTATCACAACCTTCCTTTCTACTTCTCCATAAATTCTTTGGAATGAGGCCACATAGCATAATAGAAAGAGTGCAAATTGTAAAGTTGGAGGACCAGTTTGCCTCTTCCCACCTGTGTCTTGTTTAGGCAAGTCAATTAACTAAAAAGTATCTTACTTTCCTTACCTACAAAATGAAGAGGACAGGATAACAGTTCCCTTCTGTTTCGGAATTTATGATCCATTTCCCAAAAATACAGTGGGGAAAAAAAAGACCATTGTCAAGAAAAATGCCATATTGTCTTGGTAGACTCCTCAGGGCATAAATTATTTTATTTTGAGTTCCCAGTGCCTTGAACATAACAAAACTAAAAACTAAATAAATAATACTAAATATTTGTTTCATAGAATTGAATGAACACAAGAATAATAACTGTTCAATTTAATTTTCTTAAATACATATCAGAATCATGCCAGAATAATAGTTTCAGATGTTGAAACTCAAGTGTGACATTTTGATTTTTTCCCAATAAATTGTTATCAAAAGGAGGGAATAATGTTAGAATAGCATAGCTAATAAAATCATATTTTTCACTAGAAATAACCTCACATGAGAACTGATCCAACCATTCCTGTGGGCAATATGGAACTATGCCCAAAGGGTGATAAAAACAATGCATTCTCTTTGATCCAGTAATACCACTACTAGGTCTGTATCCCAAAGATATTTAAAAAGGGACAGGGAGGGACCTACTTGTACAAAAATATTTATAGCTGCTCTTTTTTGGGGTGGCAAAGAATTGGAAATTGAAGAGATGTCCATAAATTGGGGAATGGCTAAACAAATTATGGTATATGATGGTGAAGGAATACTATTGTCCTGTAAGGAATGATGAACAGGATGATTTCAGAAAGAGCTAGAAAGACCTTCCTAGAGTGATGCAGAGTGAAATAAACAGAACCAGAACACTGTACACAATAACAGCAATATTGTGGAATGATTGATTGTGATAGACTTGGCTACTCTCAGCAATCAAAGATCCAAGATATCTGAGGGATTTAGGACAATGAATGCTATCCACCATCAGAGAAAGAACCGTTAAGAGTCAGAATACAGATGAAAGTGTATGACTTTTCCATTATTTGGGTTTATGTTTTGGGGTTTTGGTTTTATAAGACTATTCACAAAAATGAACAACATGGATAAGAAAATAAAATAAATAAATTTTTTTAATTTTTAAAAAGGAAATAACCTCACATTAGATCCTTCTAAAAACATGAAACTATTCTACTTAGGTTAAAATTAGAATGTGAGCTCCTTGAGGTCAAGGACCATGTTTTTTGCCTTTCCTTGTTCTCCTGGTACTTGGCACAGTGCCTGGCACATAAGTGTTTTAAGAAATGTTTATTGATATCAATAATATGGAAATAGGTCTTGATCGATGATACATGTAAAACTCAGTGGAATTGTGCACTGGCTACATCCGGGGGGGGGGGGGGGGAGAAGGAAAGAATATGAATCATGTAACCATAGAAAAATATTCTAAAATAAAACAAAATAAAATACAAAGACCTCAGTTGTAAAAAAAAAAAAATGCTTATTGACTAACTCAGCAAAAAAAAAAAAAGGTCCTGTCTTGAACCTAAGTAACTAAGAGAATGATAAATACCATTAATAGGAAAATGGAAGGCAAAACGTGATTAATTCAATTTGCAGCATTTGCCTTTGAAGCTTTGAGGAGATGTATTTCCAATAGGTAGTGGAAATATGTAACTAATATTAAAGGAAGGATGGCACTGGAGATGAGAAAGACAGAGATAGAGAAAAAGGTAAATGAAAAAGTATATGAAGATATAGATCTAGATGTAGATATAGATATAGACCTAAAACAGACATAATATAGACACAGACTTAGACACTGATACAGACACAGACACAGACACAGACACAGACACAGACACAGACACAGACATAGACATAGACAAAGACATAGATAGACATAAACACAGACATTGGCACAGACTTGGCTTAGACACAGATACAGACATATTTGCAAGTGATCCATATAGAGATGATAAAGTCATGAGTGTGAAAGAGATCACCAAGAGAAAGAGTACAAAAGAGGAGAAAAGAAGAGAACCTTGAAAGATCCCATTTCAAACTTTGAAATGAGGATAAGAAGATATGAAGACAGGAGAAAATTGGCTACAGAGGCAGTAGAACCAAGAGAAGTAAAAGGAAAATAGAGAAGAGAATAGTCAACAATACTGAATGCTCAAAAAATAAGAAGAATGAAAACTAAGAACAAGCCATCTGATTTGATGATTAGAGATCATCAGTAACTTTATATGAGGGCAAGGAAAATGAAAGAAAACAAGAATTATAAAATGATTAGCATTTATGGAAATTATGTTGGCTCCCTTATATACCATTTAAATATTTCCTCATTGAGCCAAACTAGGTAATATAAATCCTAGAAGATATACTTGTTTAGCCTCTTCTGTATCATGTAAGAAATCTCCAGAAAGAAAAACTCACATAATTATTTGCTAAATTAAAGCCATTAGCACACTTTGGTTTATTTCACTAAAAAAAAATCCATAAGCCCTAACAGAAATAAGAGAAAAGTAACATGTTGGAGATGACTCAATCTTTCCCATGTAATTTACTTCTTTTTTTTTTTTTTAACCCTTGTACTTCGGTGTATTGTAATTTACTTCTTAAAGAATTTAGGGTCAGGGTTGCTTAATTTTATAGATTTTTAAGAAGACAATTTATAGGACTGAAGTTTAATAAACATGAAAACAGCAGGAATACGAGCAATACTATGACCACCTGGTAGATGCTCAAATTAGTTTGTTTGTTTTTTTAACCCTTACTTTCCATCTTAGAATCCATACTAAGTATTGGTTCTAAGACAGAACAATAGTAAGGGCTAAGCAACTTAGGTGATGAGTTAATTGACTAGCCAGATTTCAACCCAGGACCTCTCATCTCTAGGCCTGGCTCAATCCACTGAGTCACCTGACTGCCCCTCAAATTACTTTTTATAAAAACCTACATTTTCAGTGACACATAACAGTGGTACAATAGGAATTTTTTTATGGTGATAGATAAGTCAAATTGTATATGTTTCAGTGAAAGCTCAAAGCCTCTGGTAGACAGTAATTCATGCTGTAGGGAACACAAATTTCAAATGCAAAGCAAGACAATTTTCAAATCTCAAGCACACAAATGCCTCTACTCAGCTGTGTGATCTTACTGTATTAAGCTTCTAATGAATAAAAACAAGACTGTAACATTTACAAAACATATTAAAAATTAAACTTACTTTTTCAAACTTTTCATTTATTAAAAAAACACTTTTATGGCAATACTATACACTTCTACCTACTCTTTTATACTTCTCTTTAAATGCTCCTTCTATACCGCTAATGCTCTTCTCTGCCATCTAAGATGTAAGACAGAGTAGAATGCCAGTTCTGATAAGAAGTTGGATGAATATTTGTTGAATGAATAAACAAATACACTGCTGGAATTCTAAATAATTCACATTATTATGTCATAGAGAATGATGAAGTTGTTTGTAATTTTTATACACCTAAATGTAACTTAACAGATCATCCCCAACCTTCACTTCTGCCAATTAACAGTATGATTATAAAATGTCATTAATTTCAAAATATAAACACATTTAAGTAAATATTCATTTATAATTAAATTGTTGACATCCATGCATCTAGTAAAATAAAAGTTCTAAAGTATCTAATGTGTTTAAAATATTCAGAAATTTTCAAATTTCAGAACGTTAGTGAAATGAGATGTCTAAGAGAAAAGAAGTTTATCAAATAATATAAACACTAAAAATTAAATTGTTGTACAAAACCATCAAACTAATTTACCAGTTCTAAAAGAAACAAAAAAAAAACAACTAACATGAAATCTGAATTGGAGAAAGGTGTTTCTCCCAGACACAGCTCCATGAAGTATTTTGGTTGTAGCGAAATTCATTTTTAGATTCCTCAACATGTAGGCCGAAGATAATGCAACAATAACAATAGTAAGAAACGTAAAGAGATTTGCAAAATAACTGATTTTTTTACAAAATAAAAGTCAAGAGCATAGTATAAAAATGTAATTTGAGTAGAAAAAAATAAAGATTTTTAAACTGTCTTCTGAAATTTATCAATTTTAAATGCACCTTTCATTCTATTGCTTCCTATAAGGTGAAATGTGGCTATAACTTAAGCATTTGCAAGATTTGTTCTCCTTAAAACCTTAGTTTTCTCTGAAAAAAAATTAAGTAAGTTCCCAAAGGTCATTCAAGGTACAAGATAAAAGTTTTTAAATTTTTCATGAACAAATAACAAAAATTGCATTATTTTTTAAATAGTATCTAGGCATGAGGATCTCAGTAATAAGAGAAAAATTTAAACTATAGAATTCTAATTGAAAGCTTATTTACTTTCATATCTTAAATCATACATCTATGATATGTTATCAGTGTTTGTAAAGGAGTAAGTTATAAAATGGCTAATTCAGAAAGAAAAACAGAGATCATACAAGTATTTCCTTTTCCAGGGATTATCGATGTGTCTTTTCTTTCCAGGCAACCATTTTAGCAAACAACATTAATACTGAATTCAGTAGCTTACACAGAAAAGGTTGTTATTTTGCCAATCCACATAAACTAATAGGTGAGGGTTTTTTTGAAGATTAAAATGTTAATGAATAAAATGGCTTACTAAAACCTACAGTCTTAAATGCTGAAACACCTGTTTTAATTTTCAGATTTTCAATTCGGATTCATATAGTAAATGTCATTATCATGCTTGTTGATATATTATTGTCATGGGAAAAAAACTATTTAAAAGCTGCCAGTGACTTAAGTTCTACAATAAGTCACTATAGGTATATGTACACAAAGCCTTTTTCTTTTGTCCAAGGATCCACAAATAAGATCAAAACAAAAGCATGTATTCTTGTGCAATCTTTTTCTACAGTTGTCAGTGAGTAGTAAGTATCTGAATGTCCTTGGTTTTCTCTACAATGAAAAGGGAAATATATTTTTTACAGAAATCATAAAATTGCACATCCAAATGAATCAAACTATCTCCTGAAATAGCAGAAAACTTAATGAAAGTGAAAATAGTTCATAAAAATACATGACTTACAGTTATTCTCCCTTACAATAATACTGTTTGCAAGAGCAAAAGTTATATAATCTAACTATAACCAGGCCTATTGGGCAATATTTGCTGTTGTAAAATTTAAAATGAAGTACTTATTTCACTGAGAATTCAGATAATTTTTAAAAGACAATCGATAGACTTCTTAGCCCTTTGATCTGCTTAAAATTTAACCAGAAGTCCAGACTGCAATAATTTCTGAAATAGTGAACTTAACTAACTAAAAATCATGGAATTTTTTCCACTAGTTAATTCAAACACAGTTCGCTACATACTGGTTTGTTCAGCTAGTATAAACATCAAATTTCAATTCTATACTCCAAGTCATTTCTTTTTTGCATCAGAAACTATCTTTGAAAATTTCCCCCTCAAACACATAATTCACTAATCTTACCCACTTTTTATACATATATATATATACATATATATATTACCCCCACCCCACGCCCCCAAAAAATGTTTCAGAGCAGAGACAAAAAAAAAAAAAAGATGACAATGCTCACATTTCTGGTTTGCCCTTCAGGCGTAGTCTGGGTGTCTTCAGCTTGCCTTTCTGGTCTTCAGTGTTGTCACTAATTGCTGGGGAATGTAGTTAGGACAGCATGAAACAGCAAAAATAAAAGCTGTTGCTTTAAGAAAACATTTTCTTAAATACTTGGATAAAACAACTTTTACTCTTACTTCTTGGCTGAGTTGTATGAAATCTTGGAGATGCTCCTTGAAAAAGTTAATTTCTTTAATGGGCAAAAAAGAAAAGAAAAAAAGATCTGAAAACTTACGTTCTGAATACATTCCGAAGGATGCCTGATTTGATTTGAAAGCAGGTTTGGGTTGATGAGCAAACTTTTTTGTAGAAAATTAAGATTCTCCCTTTAATTTGGAAATTTGCCTTGCCATCTTCTAAATTAATCCTGTCTCCCTTACCATGTTATCATACCTGCAAAAACCAAATGCAACATTTCCCAAATGTGTGGACATTGTGGAAGCTTCATTTGAAAAGCCTCTTATTTTCCTTAATACTGGTGACTGACCGGAATTGTATGTACCACCACTTTTTAAATTGCCCAACAGACTTAAAAAGCCTTCTAAGTTTGAAAACCAAAAAGTTCTGGGTTTTTCTGTGCCCCAGGACGGTTTCTTTCCTCAAGCTCAAGCCGAGAAAGCAGACAAAAGAAGCTGATTTGACTGAGCTGTGCCAAGTCTTGCCTTTTTTTTCTTTCCTCAGCTCTCTCTCTCTCTCTCTCTCTCTCTCTCTCTCTCTCTCTCTCTCTCTCTCTCTCTCTC
>NC_058131.1:156063767-156240916 GCF_016433145.1 Gracilinanus agilis | reverse complement strand
GCAATTAGGAATTACACCAATCTCTGTGGGGGTTTTTTCTGCAACATGGTTAATATGGAAATACGTTTTGCATGGTTGCACATCTATAAACCATATCAAATTGCTTGTCTTCTCAAGGAGGGGGGAGAGGAAGGAGGAAGAAAACTCAGAACTCAATTTTTTAAAAAAACAAGTATTAAAAATTGTACATGTCATAAATTTTTTTTAATTTTCAAAAAAAAAGGAAATTAAACACCAATCAATCAATAAACATTTATGTGCTGGGCACTGTGCTAAGTGCTGGGAATACAAAAAGAAGCAAAAGTCAGTCCCTGCCCTCCAGGAGCTCCCAATTCAACAAGGGAGACAAAAACAAGATATACATAGGATAAATAGGAAATAATTAAAAGAAGGAAAGTATCAAATTTAAAAGAAGTTGGAAAAGACTTCCTTTAAAATATGGGAATTTAGTTGGGATTTAAAAGAAGCTAGTTAATTCAGTAGGTGGAAAGGAGGAGGGAAAGCATTCCATATTTGTAAGGTCTTTTCCAGGAATGATTATGATAATAATTATCATTATAACTAATATTTATAAAGTATTTTAAGGCTTATAAAACCATTTTCTACAAAAGCCTATTAGCTAGGCAAAGTATTATTATCCCTTCTTAACAAATTAGAAAACTGGGACTCAGAAATGTTAAAATATTTGCCTCAGGTCATATGATTACTAAACAAAGAAGCCAAGAATCAAAGCAGTTCTCTCTGAAGGTAGAGTGGGAACAGGTATAGATAAAGGAGGCTTCGTGGAAGAAGTAGCATTTTCATTGGGTTTAAGGAAAGGTAAGATTTCCAAAAAATGGCAGCCTATAAATTATAACTAGTTAGAAAAGGATTAGCCTAGTTGCCCCACCAGATTTTACATGAAATTCTCTTTTGCTAGGTGGAGCTGTTTGCCCTTCTTAGGTAGCCTTATGGCATATAGCCATCACAACACCAGAGGACTAGGGTGATTAAGCACCATGGCCAGCAGCCCACCCTACTGCTTGACACAGGCAGACTCTAGTATCAACAGAAATCCATGGCCCTGGTTACCTGCCTGCCCTTTCAGATCTGACTATCATTTCCCCAGCCTGTTATCCACCTTGTAGTAACAGTTGGCTGCCTGCCTATACCCTATAATAACACCAACCATGTGATCACACAACAATAAACTTATAATTATGGGGCAAAATAGTAGGAATAGTAAATGTGAAATCTAAGTTAGAATTCAGACTATTTTTCTAGGTCCCTTCAACTTGGCTGGCAGATACCCTACCTAGTTTAAAGAAAAAAAACAAGAAATAATTACTAAGAGACCAGTGTTATCAGCAACTATTACCTCCATCAAGAAAAATATCCATTCCTCCCTATGAGCAAAGTAGCAATACTCCTCACCCTTTGACACTTTTGTAGAAACTACAGCAAATAAATTTTGTAATCAACTTTGAACATACCTACTTGACCAGTCACTGGAGGTGAATAATAAATTATGCTTAAAAAGTAGAAAAGAGTACTTGGGAAAATCCTAAGTAGAGAGTAGACTGGTAAAACATAAATCTGTAGTGTTTGTAAAGCTACATAAAATGTATTAGAATGAAAAGGCAAGGTAAATTTTTAAAAGATGAAGGCTGTGTGTTTATCACAAGAAATGGCCAGAAAACAACACAATCTTCTGAAGTTATTTCTGCTGTCTTAATGATCAACAGTTTATGAAGGAATCCCCTCAACAAGTGGCCAATAATCAATTATATCACCATCTAGTTCAATTAATTATTACAGAGAGAGAATCTGAAACTTTAACTAAGCTACATGCCAGAAAATGTACATATAAATATTTCTGGTATTATATCAATATCTGAAGTTTCTGTGTTTTTGTCAGCACCCTCCACAAAAGCAGATCATTATAAATTATTGTTGTTGTTCAATCACAGAGTTGTTTCTGACTTTCGTTACCCCATGGACCACAAGTATTGTGGGGGTTTCTCAGCAAGGATACTGGAATGGTTTGCCATTTCCTTCTCCAGTGGATCCAATTATTAGATAAATCTTTTAAAAAAGCTATCTGAAACTCAAGAAAGGCTAAGTTATTTAGCTCTGATCAAAACCTTCCAGTAAGTATCTAGACTACATCTGAATCCATAGCTTCCTGACCTCAGTCACAGAACTCTATCAATAGATCAATTAGAAAGCATTTGTTAAGCACCAATTTCAGGCCAAGTACTGTACTATATGTTGAAGATATAAAACTAAAATGAAACTATGCCTCTTCTCAAGAAGATTACATTCTATCAAGAGATACAACATATACAGATAGCATGTAAACACTATCACATGGGAAACATTTAATAAATGCTTGCTGAAAACCTGGAAAGGCAATGTTAGTGAAGTTAGTAGAACCAGGAGAAAATTTTGTATAATAACAGAAATACTGTATGGTATTCAACTGTGAAGGTCTAAATTATTATCAGCAATGCAAGATTCCAAAATAACCCTAAGGGACTCATGATGAAAAACGACATCCACAGCCAAAGAAGGAACTATTGGAATCTGATTGCAGATCAAAGCATTCCATTTTCTACTTTATTTTCTTCACAAGTTTTACCTTGTATGTGTGATATGTCTTCTTTCATGGCATGAGGAATATGGAAAGATGTATCCTTACCACCAATGGGGGTGGGTAGCACATGGAGAAGAAGAAAATCTGAATCAAAAAATGTCAGACAAAAACAGGGTTTCTACATTGAACTGAAAAAATAAAATGAAATAATTGGGTTTACAAAGATTTAAGGAGGAACAAGGCAGGAAAATAGCATCATTTCGGAATTATTGTTTTAAATGAAAAAAGGAAGGTTTATTTTAATTCCAAAGTTGATCCTGAGTTACTTTAACTAAAAGAAAGCAATATCACTAAATATATGTATTCACATATATATATATATATATATATATATATATATATATATATAAATAACCATCATGGTAGCCATAATACTCTACCTGGGAGTAATTCATGTTCTTAATAAAGTACATTTGCAAGTTCATGCAACACCATAGCAAAAAAAATTTTTTAATGTTTGTTGATAAACTGCTATAAGAATGTACAAAATACAAAGTTAATACAAGATAATTTCTGGGAGTGGCTCTAGTAGCATCAGCAGGAATCAGGAAAGATGTATATAGGAGGGGGCATTTGAGTTGACTTTTGAAACAATCTTGACACTCTAAAAGTTGAGATGAGAGTGAATTCCAAGTATAGGGGTCAGTTTGTACAAAAGCACAAGAAGAGATGGGAAATGGAATGTCATGTGTAAGGTATAGCAAGGAGGCCAATCCAGCTTGACCACAGAACTGATTAAAGGTAAGAATATGTAACATTCTTAGAAAGGTAGCCTGGGGCAAGTCTGTGAAGAGATTTAAATGCCAGATAGAGAAGTTTGAATTTGGAAGCCATCATTTTTACAAAAAGAGGAAGTGACATGATTCAAATTATGCTTTTGGAAAATCACTTGGGCAACTATATATGGAGGCTGCATTAGAGAAAGGAAAGCCTTGAGGCAAAAAGACCAATGATGAGTCTATTGCAATAGTCCAAATGAAATGTAATAAAGGCCTGAACTAGAGTAGTGATCAAATAGGTATAAAGAAATGGGTGGATGCAAAAGATGATGAGTTAAAATTGAAAAAAACTTGGCAAGAGACTTGGGATACTTGAGATGAGGGAGGATGAAAAGTCGAGAATGACTTCAAGGTTGCAAATCCAGGTGTCTGAAAGAGTAGTGTCACCACTGAGAAAATAATTATGCCATGATCTCTCATTATATTTTTATAAAGGTAAGAATGAAAGGACTAACAATGAATAGTACAGTTGAATCAGATCCACAAAGTACTTTTTTTTAATATTCAGATAATTGAGGCAAAAGTTGGTTTCTTCATGAATCATCCAGTTAAATATCACTCAGTTAATAAATGAAACTCAACCTCTGAGTTGCATCTATGTGCCAAGACTGGTACTGAATCCATATTTATGTGGGGAAGTAAGTCAAATTCTACATAACATTTATTTCTCTAAATCTTAGAATCACAAAATTTAGAGCCAGAGAGAACCCCAGAAGGAACCATAGAAGTCCTCTCACACAGAACAGGAATTCCTTCTATACAATACCTAACAAATAACCTCTACTTAAACATTTTATTATTCAGCTTTAACTGAACACAGTTCTTTCTTACGTTGAGACAAAATCTGCCCACTTGTAATTTCTATCCATTAGTTATAGTTCTACCCTCTGAAGCAACACAGTATTTCCAACATGCTTATCAAGGCAGAGAGGGTTTTATAATTGTCAATGGTAGAGAAAGAACCAACATTTAAAACATCATACATGGTTAAAACAATGAAGTATATATCAAATTTATTTAGAAGAGATTCTTGTAATATATATGATTTTTATCTCTAACATCTAACGATGAGAGTACATGACACAAATCACAACCCTGGTCTTCATCTTGGATGTGGAGAAGCTCTACTGCAAAAGGAAACAACATACCCTTTGACCTCATGTTTTCCATTTCCTGCTGCTCCTGTCCCTTGAGGGAAAAGGAAGAGGAAAGTTAGTGGGGAATAAGAATTCTTTCTTCTGCTATGTAGGTTCACCTTCTATCTTCTAGGCCTTTATCCCACCTAATCTAGTCTTTGTAGGGAAGAGAAGTGTAGTGAAGTGGAGCTTCCCACATGCCAACCAACTATGTGCCTCCAATCCCATGCTACACTTGCCTCCATTGTGATCTCTAACCTTTATTAGGAAAAGAAATTATTATGCCCTCCACTCAATGATGAGCATTCTCACATTGGTCTTACTCTTTTACATTCAAGTGACTCTGAACTCCTATAGATAATCATCCAAATCCCATTCTTCACCTCCCACCACTTATTTTTTCAACGCCATCTCCATTAACCCTCCCACCTCAAAGTTTCTATCAAACACTACACAGTCTAATATATAATATAACACTCAGCTAAGCCTAAACCACTTCCATCATTTACCATCTTAGCTCCTACACATATGCTGAACAAAAATGGAGAAAAACATGCAACTGTTCTGACTGGTCCACTACAAATTCATGTTTCACAACTGAAAGTAAAACCTCATTGCTGCTTTGCATCCTAAAACAGTTGCCTTATCAACTTATAGTAGGACTTAAGGCCATCAGGAGGAAGGAAGGATACTTTTTGCAGACTATGACCATTAATAAATTTTAAATTTACAAATTTCAACAAGGAAATGAATCATTCATTCAAGAGACACAAAATCAAATCTAGTTAAGACTTTATTGACAAAAAGGTACCACTCTGAATCCAAAATATGACTTTCTAAATTGTGCATGATGAAGAACATATTTCACATAGGACAGTTAAAAAATTTATAGCCAAATTGTTTTGCCCAACTGACATGTACCAGAAAATTGCTATCCATGTTCATTTATAGGATACAGCTATTTTAAACTCATCTGTATGAGATTATTTAGGTAAAATACTATGGGAAAGAAAGGAAAGAAAATAAGCCAGAAAAAACAATATACATACACACAACAACAACAGCAACAACAACAACAACAACAACAACAACAACAACTAACCTTCTGTGCTGTTTCACATGACCATACTCTAATCTTCTTGTTAAAGGGTAAGAAAGGCTATACAATTTTCTTTATGCTGAATGGCACGGCATGCACAATTTGGCAACGGAAAAATTGTTTTCTTGCTATCTCACCAGATTCTTCCAGGATGCATGATGGATCCTCTCTTATTCAAAGATATGGATAGGTAGCAATTTTGAGGGGATCATCCATGCTGGTGAATCAAAGATCCAGAGAAAAAAATGCTAAAAAAAAGTTTTAGCATTCACTGCCAGAATATGGTTTATTGATAAACTCTGAAGATAACTTGCAATCTTCTTCCAGATAAAAGTCAAATTAAGGGGTTTATTGATAGTCTAATGAAAAAACAACAGAGAGAAGGAAGTTTAGGAAAGGTTTCTTATAGGTGGCTAACTAATTAAACATCAAAATGTCATAAATGATAATTCTTTGCTTTTTTATTCTCAAAACTACTCTAAAAATTTCAAAGCAAAAGCTTTTTTGCTATATAAAGATCTCAATTTACACTTTTTTAAGTCTAAAATATTTATCTAGAATTGATAACTAATTTCTACTACAAGAGTTTTAAAATATATCTATTTATGTAAATGTTGATTCCAAGTTTTTGAAAGGCATGAAATTATCTGAATACCCAAACCAAATAGCCAAAGAGTTTTCACTGCCTAACATTTATCAAAATCTTAAAGTCTTGTTTTAAAAAATAGTGACAAGGTAGAGGTGAAACAAAGTTGATTCAGGTGAAAAACAAGTCTCCTCTTGACAAATTTTCTTTACTAAGTCCTAAATAACCAGAGAAAAAAATTTCAAGATCAAAATGACCAGGCTAGAATATAACCATTGGAGGTATAACCAACATAGAATAGAATTCTGACAATGAAGGTTTATACTTTACTTTTAGCAAAATGAGATTCATTCTAAAAAGAGAAGCTTTAAAAGCATAAGTATCTTTTGAACATCAAATACCTTCACATTTCAATGAATAAATTATATTTGAATCAAAATCATATGGATAAAATTTCTTTCAAATCCCCATGAGATTTAATGATATATATATATATATATATAAAACAATATCCCATTCTCTATACTCTTCTTTTCTTTTCTTCTTTTTTTTAAACCTTTACCTTTGGTCTTAGAATCAACACTTTATATTGGTTACACAGCTAGGAAGTGTCTGAGGTCAAATTTAAACACAGGACCTCTCATCTCTAGGCCTGGCTCTCAATCCACTAAGCCACCTACTTGCCTCCTATATACTCTTCTATGAAATATAAAGCATAAGAGAAGAAAGCACAGAAATCCCATGGTCAAATAACTTGGGTTTAAGTCATTTAATCTGTAGATCTTAAGTTTCCTTATTTATAAAATTTATAAAATTATAAAAATAAAAAAGTATTTTTATTACAGACCTCTCTGGATAACTGTGAGGAAAGCAAGTTGCAAAATACACACACTAAATAACTGTGAATTTTTATGTAAGGTATGGAAATTCCTTCCCATAACAATATCTCTAGAAAACAAGTCACTTGGATTTTTTACTTCATTAATTATTCCAGAACAGACCCTGTATCTTTAGCATCACTAACAAAATTAATTCAATTATTCTATTTTTAAAAGGAAAAACATCATAGTGAACCACTGATCAGTAGAATAAGCACACTATTTCAAAAGTGTAAATAATACAACACAGAGCCCAAGTGCTGGTAAGCATGTCCTACTTCTTTTTCTTATTTTGTAAGAAATTCCCTATGATCCCCAAGGGAGATCTACAATTATTCTGCAATTTGCAGTCTTAGAGAGTTTCCTGGGAGCATTAAGGGCTAACACTAGCACTGATATCAGAGTCTGGAATTGATTCTAAGATTCTGAGAGATCATCTAGTCTAACACCCTCCCCATCTTACAGATGAAGAAACTGCAGCTGATAAAAGGTGAATGACTTGCCTAAGGTCACAGAGGTAGCTAACAAGGAACCATCTTTCAAAAGTAATAATCTCAGAAGCAAAACTCATGTCCTCTGACACATACTGGCTGTGTGACCTTCAGCAAAGTCATTTAACCACTGTGCAGGCTTTAGTTTTCTGATATGAAAAATGTTTTTCTCATATGTCAAACATGTAAAATGACCCAGTTAGACTACATAACCTCCAAGATCCTTTCTAGTTCTAAATCTATGTTCCTATAATACTAGTCTATAATATGAAATTTAGTACTTCTTTCAACAAATATTTATTAAGCATCTACCACGTGTTATACAATATACTAGGCACTGGAGAGATATAAAAATAATTAAAGCAGAGTCTCTGACCTCAAGGAGCCCATTCTCTAAACTATCTCATGTAGTTTAGAGTTCCTCCCTCAACTCCTTTCTACCCACACAGACCAGATTACAAATTTCCTTAGGGCAGAGATAAATGTATTTTCCTTCTACAAAAAAATACAGAGCACCTAGCACAAAGCCAAGAACATAACAGATGCTCATAGAATACCTGTTGATTAACTGAAGTAATCACAGAATACCTATCTATATTATACTTAGGGTGATAACACTATCTACCATCAAAAGAATGTTAGACCATCTTAGACTAAACTGAACATCTGTTCATTTTAATTTCAAATTTTAATTAAATTTAATTGAATTTTAATTAAAAATTCAAATATTTTAAAATATTTATAAATTTGTAATAAACTGTAAATTTATTATAAATGTATAGATCATAAATTTATAAATAAAAATATAAAAATATTTATAAAACCATTTCAAATGCATATGCTCATTTGATCCCACAATAACACTTAGAGGTAGGTGAGGTGCTTTAATGTCCATTTTTCAGAGGTAACTTGTCCAAAATTACAAAAGTAGTAAGTGGCAGGACTCAAACCTAAATTCTAGCATTCCCTTTACTATGCCATGTGGGCTTTCTAGAGTAAGAATTATGGAAGAACTCAAATGCTAGGAATAGAGGTTTGAACTTTACTCAGAAGACAATAGAAAAGCAATGAATATTTTTAGAAGTATCTACATACAAAAATGGTTATTATGGAAATATAAAAAGTGCTTAAAGGTTGGGAAAGAAAGTGGAGACTGGAAGAGCTTAGGAGTCACTGCAATAGTCCAGGAAGATAGGAAGAAGGACTTGTGGTAAGATAGTAACTGGAGGAATAGAGACAAAGGAACAAATGTACAGAACCTGGTAACTAATTGGACATGAGAAGTAAAAACATGAATCTTGGTGATTGTACTATAGGATAAAAGAGCAAATTCAGAAAGAGGAGTAAGTTTAGAGAGAAAGATAAGCTTGGTTTTGAACAAGCTGAGTTGGAGGCACAAGTAGGACATGCAGGCAGAGATGAATGGAGTTCAAGATTTCATCAGAGAAGTTAAGATTAGAAATAATAAATGCTAGAAATGTACTGTACTAGATGGCATGGGGGATAGAATGCCAGGTCTGAAATCAGGAAGACTCATCTTCCTGAGCTCAAATCTGGCTGCAGCCACATATTAGCTATGTGACCCTAGGCAAGTCACTTATCTCTCTTTGCCTCAACTCCTAATCTGTAAAATGAGCTGGAAATGGAAAACCATTCCAGTATCTCTGCCAAGAAAACCCAAATGGGGACATAAAGGGTCAGACATGACGGAAAAACAACTGAACTGAAAGAAATATACTTAACAAAGAACTAGGGTCCATTTTGGCCCTTAAGAAAACACTTCCCACAAGGAGTTCACTTTTCTTAAGAAACTCTTAAGCAATTACAATTATGCACCATTAAAATTGAGCACACTAAAAAATTTGGGGGGAGTGGGCAAATTTAGGGACCTTGAACTATAGGAAAATGTCTTGGGGAAAGACCTTAAAGAGAATACCTTAAGGAAATCTTGTTCTGAGAATATGAGTACTCGGAGAGACAGCACGATGCAGTGGGAAGAGCACTGGATCTGAAATTTGAAAAGATATGTTCATATCCTGGATCTACCCATTACTACCATGTCATCTTGGGAAAGACTATTTGTTTCTCTGAATTTCAATTTCCTTACATGTAATCAAGGTTGGAGATGACAACCTCTAAAAAAAGTCACTTCTAGCTTTTAATCTATTGATCCTATGATACATTGACCTGAAAGGATGATATACTCTTAATCTGAAGGACCTACTAGGTCTTGATAAAGTTCAGGCTCCCCCTGGCCATTCTTCCTTTAAAATAAAGTTCCTGACTTCCGGGTTAAGATGACTGCAGAGTAGAAGCAGGGCAACTTTCTCTCCTAATCAATTGATATAGCATACCTCCAAAGGACAAAAAAAAACAAATCCAGATGAAAGAAGGAACCCCACAATAGGGCGCAGTATTGAAGGTACATGGGATTTGGGTATTTCCATGCTATGGGGGAGAGGGGGATTGCTCCCATCAAAACATGAGATGATCCCCCACCCCACCCATAGTACCAAGCTGCACACCAGAGTTAGAGTGAGCAGGGGCACAAAAATCTAGCTTCTAGGCAGCTAACTGGCACCACAAGGAGCTTGCCTCTGAGAGCAGCAAGACTTGAGACCCCAGGAGGCTGGAGAGCACAGACCTTGGCGTGAGAGTGGGGTCGAGAGAAGCAGTGGCAATTCGCTGAGACTCAGGGGAAAACCCCAGGTGGAGGAGCAAGTTTGGGCCAATTTCCAGGCTCTGGACAGCTGACTAGGACCACGGGGGCTTGACCCTGAAAACTGCTAGACTAGAGACCCTCGGGCATGGGAGTGGGGTTGAGAGGGGCTGCAGACAGCAGAGGCCTAGCCTAGCAGACAGTGGAAGCCAACAGACTCACAAAGTAGCCTCAGGCAAAAACTGCTCCTTAGCACCATACAAAGAGAGTCTGTTTGCTTTACTCAGACTTTGGCTGAGAAAACATAATGATGCCAAGCAAGGCCCAGGAAATAACCACCAAAAAGACCAAGAAAAAAGCTCTAACACTTGACAACTTTTGCACAGAAAAAAAAAAAAAACAAAAAAAAACAGAAAACAGAGGAGGACAAACAATTAAAGACATCCAAACCTCCCAAAAAAGTGAAAATGGGTCACAAGCTTTTGAAGAGTTCAAATCTGAGATCATGAGAAAGATGGAAAAGATCTGGCAAGAAAATAACAGTTTAAAAGGCAGAATTTCACAATTGGAAATTGAGGCTCAGAAATCAAATAAAACAATAAACAAATTGAAGACCAGAAATGACAAGCTGGAAGCCATGAAGAGACAGATAGGATCAAATGAAAAGGAAAACCAAAAGATTATAGCCAAAAACTAGTCTTTAAAGGCTAGAATTGGGGAAGCAGAAGACAATGATCTCACAAGACTGCAAGAATTAATAAAGCAAAGTCAAAAGACTGACAAAAATAGAAGGAAACACAAAATATCTCAATGAGAAGATAACAGATAAAGAAAATAGGTCTAGAAGAGACAACTTGAGAATTATTGGTCTTCCTGAAAAATCAGAAATCAATAGAAATTTGGACACCATATTACAAGAAATTATCCAAGAAAACTGCCCTAATGTTCTTCAACAAGAGGGCAAAATAGACATTGAAAGGATCCATAGATCACCCTCTACACTAAACCCTCAAAAGACAACCCCCAGGAATATAATAGCCAAATTCAAGAGCTTCCAAGTAAAAGAAAAAATATTACAAGAAGCCAAAAAGAGACAATTCAAATATCAAGGAGCACCAATCACGATCACACAGGATCTGGCACCCTCCACACTATAAGACCGCAAGGCTTGGAATATGATATTCAGAAAGGCAAGAGAACTGGGTCTACAACCAAGGATCACCTACCCATCAAAACTGACTATATACTTCCAGGGGAAAGTATAGGCATTCAACAAGATAGAAGATTTCCAAGTATTTGCACAGAAAAGACCAGGACTAAATGGAAATTTTGATATCCAACCACAAAAACCAAAAGAAGCATGAAAAGGTAAATAAGAAAGAGGAGAAAGAAAGAAAATTCATTTCTAAATTTGCTTCTTTAAGGGCTTCAATAAGATCAAATTATTTGTATTCCTATATGGAGAAATATTATGTATAATTCTAAAAAATTGTACTCACTAAAATAAAGTTCCTCAGAAAGGAAGTTAAAATATGGATTTGGAATGAGTGATGAATGTGTAACCTGATTGCCTTCTTATCCTATGCTGCAGACATCATTTATTACTGTGATTTCCTTCAATAGCCAGTCACTATCACTGAGGATGAGATAACCCAGGACTAAGTGTTGCCTCCACTATAAACCCCTCTGTGGAATCTTCAATGATAAATAATTTTTCCAAAACTCACCTATTTACATAGAGGCACAAAATCATCTATCTCTTATGGTGATCGATCCTAGAAGGAAAGATAAGGGACAGCCTTCCTTTTCCCAGCATCATATACAATACAGCGTAAATGAGCTTCCACATTTTTGTATTAAGAGAGGAAAGTGGTACCCTCAAGAGAAAGATGAATAACACTGAAGGAATGAAGCCAACTCAATAAGACTGCATACCAATATTGTTATGTGATCTCTGTAGCAGTTATTTCAGTACTGATAATTTTAAGAAAGTTCTTCACATACCTTGTTAAATCATAAAATCATCCCTTGATTCTAGAACATAAAACAATGTCTTTTTTTCCCATATAAATACAACCTCTGGGAAACTGCTGATAACTGCAGATCTTTTAAAGATATTTTCTTCTGTCACACTGGGAGCCATTTGCTTCACTGGTTAATGTTTTCACATATTTATAGAAGATAATTTTTCCTATAAATATTAAACACAAATAGTAATAGAGAAGCTAAAAGATCCTAATTCCTCTTCACTTGGAAAGGGAGCCATTAAACTCACATAAGTATTCCTATTCAAACTTATATTTGATGATGTTAAGCTTGCCCAAAAAGGTAAATGTGAAAGCATAACCCACATTTCTTGAGAATTTTATTAATATTGATACTTAATAAGTATGTACTATAGTAAGAGGGCTTGACTGAACAAAGAGATCTCATCTCTGCTTCATAGTAGATTCCTGATATAAAATTACACTAAATACAAATAGCCATTAATTACCAAGTACCTGTCTAGGTACTATGATAGATATAAGTATTACATAGAATACATGGCCTATGAAAGATTACAATTTGAAACAAGAAAGCAGGATGACATAGTGAAAAGAATATTTGACTAGATGTCAGGAGATCTGTATTCTAGTTTTAGCTTGATCATTTACTAGTTACGTGAACTTAAGCTACTCATGTGGCCGCTTTAGGCCTCAGTTAATCATCTATACATTATGATCCCTAAGGTCCCTTCCAGCATTAATACTCTAAAAGCTCAGAAGAACACTGTGAAAAATGAACTCACATACATGAAAAGTTAAATAGTATTACAAAAGTAAAATAATGAAAGCTAATGATACAACAAATTCTATAAGGTAGTAGATGACAAGGTACAAAATGAATAGTACAGAACATGCTAGGAATGTGAAGGAAGGAGAGATCACTTTGGGAAAATAAACCTTCATGGAAGAGAAAGGCACAAGCCAAACAGTGGTATGTTCCTGGGGCAATGATAAACAAAACAGTGGCATGTTTCTGGGACAATGACAACATAAGTCAATCTGGTTAACCTGAAAATTTTGTGTAGACAATGAGATAAAGAATACTCTCTCCTTTCTAGGTTTTCTGACATTTTCTCTTTGAGTGTTCTATCTCGGGATCTTTTGCTATATCACCATTAATACTATGCCCTATAACTGTGAGTGGCTTAATTTCAGGCCTGCTTCTCTCTTTATACTCTTTTCATTAATGCCATTAGATCTCATTAATTTAGTTATCATTTCTATGCAAATAACTTCAATATCCATATATGAATGGATGGATGGAAAAGTATTAAGTACCTTCTATATGTCAAGCACAGTACTAAATGCTAGGGATACAGCTCTAAAAGAAGGACAGGCTCTCCCATAAGGAGCACACATTCAAATAGAAGTCAACATATAGTTTCAGGAGAATAATAAAGTGGAGGAAAAGATATTGAGTTTTGAGTTTAAGGTGCTGAGGGAACATATATTTCAAGATATATGTAATAGGCCTTTGGAAATGCAAGATAAAGTCAAGAGAAAACTTGGGGCTGAATAATTAGGTCTGAGGGCAACCAAGTGACACAGTGCATAGAGAGCCAGGTGTGGAGCCAGAAAACCTCATCTTCCTGAGTTCAAATCTGGTCGCAGACATTTACTAGCTTTATGACCCTGGGCAAGTTGCTTAACCCTCTTTGCCTCAGTTTCCTCATCTATAAAATAACCTGGAAAAGGAAGTATCAAACCACTCCAGTACCTGTGCCAAAGCCCCAAATGGCTTATAAAGACTGAAAAATTGCACAACAACAGATAGATCTAAGAATCGTCTGCAGAGAAGAGAATTTAGTCAATGGGAATTGATAAGATCCCCAGGAGAAATAGTCCAGAGGGAGAAGAGAAGAGGACCCAGGACAGAGACCCATGAGACACCCACATTCAATACACACTGAGAAGTGATCAGGGTTACAAAAAGAACCAAGAAAGAGCAATTACATGAAAAAGTAGAGAGAAGAGCAGAAGAGAGGATCTCTAGAAGAGGCTGATCAATAGTTTCAAAAGCTGCAAAGAAGTTAAGAAAGATAAGGACTGAGAAAAGGCCATTAAGTTTGGACAATAAAGAAATTACTGGTAATTTTGGAGAGAGTAGTTTCCACAGAATGTTAAGTAAAGAAGCCAGCAGAATTAAGAAGACAGACTAAAAAATGAAACATCCCCAGCATCAGACCTCTCTTTTCTACTTATATGGCCACTACCCCAGTTTAGGAACTCATCATCTCTTGCCTGGACTACTGCAAATAACCCCTAACTAGTATCTTGCCTCAAGTCATGAACCTCTGAAACCCATCCTCCATACAACTGCCAAAGTGGTCGTGTTATTCCTATACTCAATAAACTCCAGGGGCTCATCCAGAACCTAGTACAATCTCCCCTAGCCTTTTAAACCTTCCACAATCAGACTCCAATATGGTTTTGTAGCCTTAGAATGCATTACTACTGTTATATTTAAGGAGGTCATTTGTATTTATTTGAGGTAGTAGAAATGATGTACAGAGAGGATAAGATGACACTTCTTCTTATAACAGTTGCCCAGGCAGGATCCTTCAGGTCAAAGTGGTTTATCCCTTCAGGACCCACCTTGGGTTAATTGATATTAATTTGGGCTCTTCAGCTGTGATAACGATGATATTCTGACTGCGTTGACTCCCTTCCCAAAACAAGCTTTGAAATTGACTTAGGAAGGTACTTTAAACTTTATATATTTAACAAGAAGGATAAGGGTAAAGGACTAAGGTATAGGAGACCCTACTTTAATGGTTACTAATGAAACTCTCAACGTTGGCAAATGAAGAATCAATGTTAGCTTCCCTCTGGTTCAGCCTGGCCAGGACTAAACCAGAGTAGGTAAACTGCTGGGAAATCTTCAGCTTCTTCTTCTGTAGATCTTTAAGCCTAACAGTTGAGATATATCCACCCTTTCCACCCTCTTCTTCGTCTCCTGCCCACTTCCCGGATCCCTCCCGGGCCCTGGGAAGCCTAGATAACTAGATGATGAAACTCCTAATATCTAGGGGCAGTAGACACCAAGGTGGTGATCAAGTACAGGTTGATAACGGTATATGAAGTACAGGAAGAGCTTGCAGAGAGATGTTTGCACCCTCTCACTCCAAGACCAGGATCCACCGATCTCTAGCCTCAAGACAGGTAAAAGACCCAGAACTTCTGCTCAGGGTTCTCAACTGCCCCTCCTAACTCTCGCATACCTCCCTGGGAACATTCTATCCAACTGACTTATCTGTCAATCACTGAATGAACTTCAAGCTCCCAGAGATTCAATATAACACTAACCTTTGTGTACTCATATGCAGCCAAATTGGCTTTTTGGCTATTCCTCACACATAACATTTTCTTGTCTTTTTTCTTCACTGGCTGACCTCTATGACTAGAATTTTCTCTCTCATCATCTCTGGATCTTGAGATGCCTAGTTTCCTTCAAGCTCAGTTCAAATAACACCTTTTGCATGATACCTTTTATGAGTCCTAACTAACTACAAGTGCTTCCCTCTAAAACTTACTTTCTTTGCCATACACAACCAAAGAAGGAACTTTAGAAATCTGAGTGCATATAAAAGCATGCCATTTTCCACTATATTTCCTGCATTAGAGCTCTGCTATATGTGTGATACATGAACAATACAGAAATATGTATCACATGAAAGTACAGGTATAACTATATTAGACTATTCATTGCATGGGGAGGGAGGAAAAGGAGGGAGAAAACTTGAATTCTAAAATGTAAAAAAATAGTTAAAAATTGTCTCTCTGTATAATTAAAAAATAAAAATAATAAATTTAAATTTTACTTTATGTTTGTATATTCTATGTGAAAGAAGAGATTATTACTGATGGAACATTTCACAATAAAGGTAGCATTTGAGTTTTGATCCAAAACTGAGAAAAACCCATTATAGACCCTTTGCCAACAATAAAACAGTCTTCAATCTGATAATCCAAAAGGCCCCAGGACAGACAAGACCAGGGGATAGTCCTAGAGTCACTCTCCAAGGACAAAAAAACATAGAACTCAATCCCCTGTTTGTCTCCCTGATTTAGCCAAATTTCCAGAAGATCACAAAAACCCACAATGAAAAACTCGAAATACTAACATGACCCATTTTAGTACCCTAAGGTCAGGGTAATGGTGATAATAATAACTGGAATATATATAGTGTTCTAAGGTTTGCAAAGAATTTCACATTGCACAATTTGATCCTCACAAGAAAGCTACAAGGTGAGTGCTACTGGTACTATAATCTATTCTACAGATGTCATCAAGGAAACCAGTTTGGAAGCTTCTCTTATGGTTATGGCAGTGGGAATGAAGGAACAAGATATGAGAGACACTGTAGAAGGAGAATATATAGCATAGTTTATTGAATGGGAGGCTTCCATTGTCAGACCTGTGCTTTGGCAGCTGATTGGAGAATGGACTGGAGTAAGGAAAGCCTTAAAGTAGGGAGATAGACTGGCTCTTGAAACCAGAAAAGAGGTGATAAAAGGCTGTACCAGGGTAGTGACAGTGTCAAGAGGAAATAAGTGGTGGTGTTAGTTAATTAGTATTTTTCAATGGCTTGATGATACCTTAAGTTCAACATATCCAACATTAAATTCCTCTTTTTATGTGACTTCCCTAACTTTGTGAATGGCAACATTAATTCCCAATTACCTTGGCTTGAAAGTTATGTGTCATCTCTTATTCTACTACTACTATTGCTGCTGCTGCTGCTACTGCTACTACTACTACTACTACTACTACTACTACTACTACTACTACTACTACTACTACTACTACTACTGTTGCTGCTACTATTACCTACTGAAACTATTATAACTAAATGCTATGTATTCTCTCCTTCCCCTTCCCTGAGACAGTAAGCGATTTGATATAGATTGTACATATGCAAACCATATTTCTATACTAGTCATGTTATGGAAGAAGACACAAATATTAAAAAAAATCCACAAAGAAAATAAAGTGAAAATAGTATGCTTCAATCTGTATTCAGACTCCATCAGTTTTTTCTCTGAAGCTGGATGTTTTTCGTCATGAGTCCTTTAGAGTTGTCTTTGATCATTGTATTGCTGAGAATAGTTGAGCATCATTACAATATTGCTGTTATTCTATACAATGTTCTCCTTGTTCTGCTCATTGCCCTATGCATCGGTCCATTTAAATCTTTTCAGGTTTTTCTGAAATCACCCTATTCATCACTTCTTACAGCATGATTGTATTCCATTATAATTATATAGCACAACTTATTTAGCCATCCTCAGTTGATGGATATCCCTTCAATTTCCAATTCTTAAGTGCTACTTTGTGGCAAACATTATGCTAAATACTGTGAGACAATGAAAAAAATAAATTTTTATCTTAAACTGGAGGGTCAGGGAGAAAATAACCATTCAGAGTTCTTCCAGTGTAAGAAGTCCAGAGGTGAAATGAACTTTCAATCAAGTAGAGAATTTACAAAATAGCACATAATAAATGCTTTTTGACTTGAATTTTGGCTTGTCTTGGACATAGGCATTCTTCATTCACCTGGTTTTTCTTAATTCTTTCCATTCTTAATACTTAAGTCAAATTCTTTTGTGTGATTATAGATCTTGTCATGTAAGTAGTAAATGAGAGCTCCATGTGATAAAGAAAGCCAGTCAGTCATGTAGCAACAAGTGAAAGCTTACAAATGAACAGCCTAAATGTTACAATGATTCATCAATTCACTTAGGAAGCCATACTCTTAAAAGTTGTAGTGTGGGGTCCTATTATATTAAGGAGACAATATTACAAATTAAATGGAGTGTTAAATACGAGGTTCAGGTTCCATCTCTGACATTTATTGGCTATGGGAATCTGGGCTATTCACTTAACCTGCCTGAATCTCAATTTTCTCATCTGTAACTTCAAGGCATTATGATCTGAAGCTTTGATGAAACTATGTGTATAAAGTACTTCGCAAAGTTTGGTGTACTATAAAAATATCAAATGACTTTTATTGTATTTCTTCTTTTTTTAACTCTTACCTTCAGTATTGGTTCTGATGTATTGGTTCTAAGGCAGAAGAGCAATAAGGTCTAGGTCAGTGATTCCCAAAGTGGGCGCCACCGCCCCCTGGTGGGTACTGCATTGATCCAGGAAGGCAGTGATGGCCACAGGTGCATTTGGGAGCAGTGAATAACTGTAAGGGGGCGGTGATAGTATTGGACAGGGGGCGCTAAGTAATATTTTTTTCTGGAAAGGGGACAGTAGGCCAAGAGTTTGGGAACCACTGGGCTAGGGAATGGGGGTTAAGTGACTTGCCCAGGGTCACACAGCTAAGAAGTATCTGAAGCCACATTTGAACAAAGGACCTCTTGTTTCCAGGCTGACTCTCAATCCACTAAGTCACCTAGCCTACCCCCTTTTATTATGTTTCTCATCTATCAGGTTTGTTTTTTAAGTTTTAAATAATATAAGTATAGATTTGTATACTGGTTTCCAAAGATACTACATGGTACAATTTTAGTAAATGATTTATATTCCATCAATTGTATTTAAAATGATGTTGTTGACGGTGAATGTAATAGAACTAATAAAACATTAGAACAACTGTCTCTCTTGTAGCATGGAATTAAATGAGAAAAATCACTTAAGTACTTTATAGAATGATGATAATCAAGAAATCAATGCAAAATTAGTAGTTATCAGAAAGAATTCTATTCTTTCTATCTCAATACAGCAAAGGACTGTGAGTGCTGAAAAACACAAGATCATCTTAATTAAATTAACCTGATTGGTTGGATATCTGTGATAACAGCTATTGTATATATCTCCCTTTGTATTAAATATAAGCTGTCTTACAGGGTAGATATTTTGTCTTTTAGACTTCTCTATTACTACCTATTCATCACAGTAAGTAACACAATGCTCAGATAGTGAAAACTTTCAAAACTTTTAATATTGACTTGAATTAGTCTTTCCAGCAGCTAAACTCCTATGGCTATGGAAGAATTATGGTAGTTTTCCTTTAGTTACCTATCTGCATGTGATTTGAATATTTAAAATTTTCTATTTTAGCTTCATGAACTTTAAATCTCTCTTTTCCCACTTCTTCATTATTTGTCCTTTGTACAAAATATTTGAGTGCTATTACTACAATCTGAGGTTCTTTTCTCATGCTCAGATGAGTGGCAATTCTACAAATAAACCATCAATTTCTTATGGATGCTCTAGTTACTGGACATAAAATTAGAATAACCAATAAGAATAGAGAAAAAAGAAGATAAGTAACTAAGGAGACTGGATTAAAGGACTTAAAATAAATGGTATATAATTATAAATAGTAAGTTGAAATAACTAGATTGAGAAACCTACCAAATAATGAAAGAGAAATTTATATTGATATGAACTCTATGAAAAGGTAGGTAAAGAGATTTTTAACAATGGATAACTAAAAGTTGAGAAGATTTAGATGTCAGAAAACAAAAGATTATCAAAAGCTCATATTTACCTGCTGCTTTATAAATTGCGTTCGTAAATACTACAGGAACACAGTGGTCTCTTGTTTTTCATGAAAAAAACGAGTTTAGAGATCCATAGTAGTGAAAGCTTTTATATCCATTATATCATTTGAGTCTCACAGAAACAATATGAGGTAAAAGGGCAAATGGAATTATTCTAGTTTTCCATATAATGAATCTCAGATTCACAGAGTGGGAGACTGCCCAAACTCATTAGTATCTTCTGATACTAATCACTGTTTTTCTGTCTTCTGAACTTGTCACTATTTTTACTGTACAAGCAGCCTCAACTTTGTAAAAGAGTCAGTACTGTTGATATTCCTTGACAGGCAAAGAATGGAGAGAGGCCTATTCCTCTTCTTTTCTTCTGACTTAATTCTTTCCTTGATCAGTCCTGGTTCTCCCTTCTTTGCAGAATCTGTAGCTATACAGTAATCATTTGTTTCACAAAAACCTAGAAATGGGCACCAAAAGACCATCTTTGGACTTCTTGACAGAAAAGTGAAAAGGCATACAGAAGCACAGATTTTTCATCTACAATCTAGTAAAGGTTTTTAAAAGGCACCAGATCAAATAATGATTAAGTAGTTCAATGAGAAACAATAGTAAGTTCCTTCATCTAATCCCAAAACTATATCCAAAACAAAAAAAAATAGATATTCTGAAAAAGGAATTCTGCCAGGATGGGGTATAAAGCATGGTCTGGGGCAGACTAGAGAGAGTGATAGGTAAGTTTTCATTCAATCAGGACTGCTCAACCCTACAGTAGAGTTCTAAAATGTTCCCGCCTATAGGGGTCTCTGAGGATCTGGGTCTAGATGGTCACTAATTCTGATAGGAAGAAAAGGCATAACAAGAGCACAAATGGCTTGAGATAAGTATACTCTAATGACCTGGTAGATAGCTAGGTGGGATGTGAAGCATGGTCCTAACTTGAAATTTATGATTCTATTTGAAACTCCTAATTCTACCAGAAGTATGAAGGTAAAAAAAAAAAATAGTATGGAGTTAAACCATTGAGATTGAAGGAAATCCCTTCCAAATCAACTTTCTCCTCATCCCCTTTTAGGGTAATCAACATTGGAAGGTGATCTTACTCTATCCTATACTCAATTCTGTAAGCAATAATCAAGTATCTATTAAGTATAAAACACTGTGCAAAGAATGAGGGATATATCTTCATTCCATGGGGTTTTCTGGGAAGTAGATGTAATCCTCTAGGAAAAAAGAATAAGGAGGGAAGGACTAGCATTACTCAACAGCCACAAGGAGGGTGAGCTAGGGTTGATCAAAGAAGGATCCAAGACAGAAGAAAAGAACAACAGGCATCTCTGTCTTCACCTGTCAGAGAATATCAACAGCATTGCTCCTTTTAAAACATGAGGTTTCAGGTACAGTAAAAGTTGTGATGAGATTAAAAGGAAGATAAAACAGTGATTAGAATCATGGGTTTGGACAAGTCCCCCACTCTCTGGGCCTAAGAATTATCAGAAGAAAATTTTTGATAATTCTATTTGCCCTTCATACCCCATATAGTTATTGTAAAGCTCAAATGAAATAATGGGTGTGAAAGCATTTTGTAACCACTAAAACACTGTACAAATATAAGAACTATTATTATGCTTACTAATAGGCAGTTCTTCCTTACTGCTCACTGAAAGAAAAATAATGAGCCACAAAGCAATCAAAAAACTGGAGATCCATTGGGGTGGACATGATTGGGGGTGTAGTCTCAAAACTACCACACCGATGCAACCATCAACAATTTGGAAATAGGTCTTGATCAATGACACATGTTAAAACCAGTGGAAATGTGCATTGGCCATGGGTGGGGGGAACTAGGGGGATGAAGGGGAAAGTAGGAGCATGAATCATGTTACCACGTTAAAAATGAATATTAATAAATGTTTAAAAAAAACTGGAGATCCAGGGGGCAGCTGGGTAGCTCAGTGGATTGAGAGCCAGACCTAGAGATGGGAGGTCCTAGGTTCAAATCTGACCTCGGACACTTCCCAGCTGTGTGACCCTGGGCAAGTCACTTGACCCTCATTGCCTACCCTTACCACTCTTCTGCCTTAGAGGCAATATACAGTATTGCCTCCAAGACAGAAGGTAAGGGTTTAAAAAAAAACAAAAAACACTGGAGATCCACCAGAAATGTTATATGCAGAAACTGTCAACAATTTCAATTATGCACCTTTCCTAAAAAAAAGTTTGGTATAGTGAGTTGAATTAGTTAAAGAAATTGATGTAATGGAAGTGTGAAAAGGAAGAGTAGCATTTCAGATAAAGGTATGGGTGAGTAAAGGCCATGGGAAAATGAAGGGTGTATGTAGGAGAAAGTAATATAGTTTGAATGTAATATAAAGGGCAGTAATATAAAATTTAGAAATTATATAGTCATTGGTAACCTCTGAGAGAATACTTTCAGTAGAGTACTCCTGGCAGATGGTAGATTACAAAGTTTTGAGGAAAGAGTAGGTGTTAAGGAAATGGAATTATCATGTATAGACAACTTTTCAATAACTTTAGGAGTGAGAAAGAGAATACAGGGGATGTTTTAAGAAGCTGGAAAAAGTCAAAAAGTCCAATGAAGACATGTTTACCACTGAGGCAACTTGAGTATTCAGGGCAAGATAGGAAGAAGCCAGGGGAAAGGAACAGATCAAAGATGCATGGGATAAAGCAGTGATTCCCAAAGTGGGCACTACCACCCCCTGGTGGGTGCTGCAGCAATCCAGAGGAGCTGTGATGGCCACACTTTTTTTGTATTACATTCTATTATGAGTTCAATAAATAGTTTCATAATTTCCAGGGGGCGCTAAGTAATATTTTTTCTGGAAAGGGGGTGGTAGGCCAAAAAAGTTTGGGAACCACTGGGATAGAGGGAATAATTGTTATAGTGGCATTCTAGAAAAGATGAAAGGGAATGAGTAAAGACAGACAGGTTACCACGAAGGAACACTGGAGTCAAGAACTTCTCATTGCTTCTCAAGATTACCATCTACATTCTCTTGAACAAATCATTTGAGCTCCAGAGTCCTCATCTGCAAAATCAGAGCACTGGAATTGATGGCCTCTGAGGTCTAGATCTATGACCTTAGCAAGGAGAGAGGGAGAGGGGTATATTGAATGATGATACTGAGTTTGAGGAATGAGGAACAAGAGCTGAGGAAATTCTTAATTTCCCACTAAAGCAGACAGCTAAGTCATTTGCTCTAAATATAGGAGTTGGGAGCTTGAGGATACTAGAAAAAGTTTAGAAGATTTACTATGGGGAATGAGACAGAAAATTAGTAGTAAAGGTACAGCAGGATAATCATAGGATCACAGATGTAGAGTTGGAAGGGAACTCAAAGGTTAGTACAACTTCATCAAAAGGATACTGAGAAATCAAAAGTATCAATAAGCACATGAGAAAGTGTTCTAAAGCTCTAATAATTAGAGAAATGCAAATCAAAACAACTCTGAGGCATCACCTCACACCTAGCAGATTGGCTAAAATGAAAGAAGGGGAGAGTAATGAATGCTGGAGGGGATGTGGCAAAATTGGGACATTAATGCATTGCTGGTGGAGTTGTGAACTGATCCAACCATTCTGGCTGGCAATTTGGAGCTTTGCAAAAAGGGCTATAAAAGAATGCCTGCCCTTTGATCCAGCCATACCATTGTTGGGTTTGTACCCAAAAGAGATCATAAATAAAGATTTGTACGAAAACATTTATAGTTCAGCTTTTTGTGGGGGCAAAGAACTGGAAAAGGAGGGTATGTCCTTCAATTGGGGAATGGCTGAACAAATTGTGGTATCTGATGGTGATGGAATACTACTATGCTCAAAAGAATAATAAACTGGAGGAATTCCATGTGAACTTGAAAGACCTCCAGGAACTGATGCAGAGTGAAAGGAACAGAACCAGAAGAACATTGTACACAGAGACTGATATACTATGGTAAAATCGAATGTAATGGACTTCTGTACCAGCAGCAATGCAATGACACAGGACAGTTCTGAGGGATTTATGGTAAAGAACACTACCCACATTCAGAGGAAGAAGTGCAGGAGAGGAAACATAGAAGAAAAACAACTGCTTGAATGCATTGGTTGAGGTTGGGGATATAGACTCGAAACTACCACACCAATGCAACTAACAACAATTTGGAAATAGGTCTTGATCAATGACACATGTTAAAACCAGTGGAAATGTGCATCAGCCATGGGTGGGGGTAGTGCGGGGGGTGAAGGGGAAAGTAGGAGCATGAATCATGTAACCATGTTAAAAATGATTATTAATAAATGTTAAAAAAAAAAAACGATACTGAGTTCCGGGGAAATTAAACGAGTTGCCCTAAATCACACAGAATAGTAACCACCAGAGGAAAAATTTGAATCCAAGTCCTCCTACTCCAAAACCAAAGCATTTTCCACAGTACAGGAAAAAATATCGAGAAGCATCAAGGGTCCAGCTAATGAAATACAACATAAATTTAATGGTGAAATCAGTTCAATTGGGTAAGTTTTTCAGGTAACACTAAGCAGTGATAAAGCAGGAATAGAGAAACTAGAGAGAAGGGCTTACCTAAGAAGAAAATTAGGACAAAAAAGACAAGGCCAGAGTAAAGTCAGGGGCAGTGGTTAATGGAATACCGAAGTGATTTAACTATGGGGTCAAGGCAAGGTACAGATGTAAGTGAAATTAGAGTTGGGAAAATGGAAGAGAAGAATACAGATGAGTCTATCACTTTATATTCTTTTTTGTATGTTTATTTATTTTGGTGTTTTTGTTTTTTAATTTATTATTTTTATAAGAAATTTCTACATAAGTTTTCTGAAGTTATGTGATACATATTGTCTCCCTCTCTTCTTTGCTAACCCCTCCCAGAGCTGACAAGCCAATTCAATCTGGGTTATACATTTATTATTGTGTAAAACATATTTCCATATTATTCACTTTTGTAAGTGAATGATCTTATAAAATCAACCCCCCCCAAAAAATATACCCAAGTAAATAAGTAATGAATGATGTTTTCATCTGCATTTCTACTCCAACAGTTCTTTCTCTGGAAGTGGATAGCATTCTATTTCATAAGAGAGACCTATCACTTTAAAGGCAAAAATTTAGTGTGGGTGATTATTAAAGAAGACATTCGATCTCCAAAACCAGCTAGTCAAAGAAGAAATCATAGAAACAATCAAAAATTTCATTGAAGAGAATGACAATGATGACACATCCTACCAAACTCTGTGGGATGCAGCCAACGCAGTACTCAGGGGGAAATTTATATCCTTGAGTGCATATATTAACAAATTAGGGAGGGCAGAGATTAATGAATTGGGCATGCAACTTAAAAAACTAGAAAGCGAGCAAATTAAAAATCCCCGGATGAAAACTAAATTAGAAATACTAAAAATCAAGGGAGAAATTAATAACATTGAAAGTAAAAGAACTATTGAATTAATAAATAAGATTAGAAGCTGGTATTTTGAAAAAAGAGATAAAATAGACAAAGTACTGGTCAATCTAATTAAAAAAAAGGAAAGAAGAAAACCAAATTGACAGTATCAAAGATGAAAAGGGAGACCTCATCTCTAATGAAGGGGAAATTAAGGCAATCATTAAAAACTATTTCGCCCAATTATATGGCAATAAATATAATAATCTAGGAGATATGGATGAATATTTACAAAATATAAATTGCCTAGATTAACAGCATAAGAAATAAAATACCTAAATAATCCCATATCAGAAAAAGAAATTGAACAAGCCATCAAAGAAATCCCTAAGAAAAAATCTCGAGGGCCTGATGGATTCACAAGTGAATTCTATCAGACATTCAAAGAACAACTAATCCCAATACTACACAAAGTATTTGATATAATAAGCAAAGAAGGAATCCTACCAAATTCCTTTTATGTCACAAATATGGTATTGATTCCAAAGCCAGGTAGATCAAAAACAGAGAAAAAAAACTACAGACCAATCTCCCTAAATGAACATAGATGCAAAAATCTTAAATAGAATACTAGCAAAGAGACTCCAGCAAGTAATTAAGAAGATCATCCACCATGATCAGGTGGGATTTATACCAGGAATGCAAGGATGGTTCAACATTAGGAAAACCATCCACATAATTGACCATATCAACAATCTAACGAACAAAAATCACATGATTATCTCAATAGATGCTGAAAAAGCCTTTGACAAAATACAGCATCCATTCCTATTCAAAACACTGAAAAGTACAGGAATAGAAGGACTTTTCCTAAAAATAATAAACAGTATATACCTAAAACCATCAACAAGCATCATATGCAATGGGGATAAATTAGAAGCCTTCCCAATAAGATCAGGAGTGAAACAAGGATGCCCATTATCACCTCTATTATTCAACATAGTACTAGAAACACTAGCAGTAGCAATTAGAGAAGAAAAAGAAATTGAAGGTATCAAAATAGGCAATGAGGAGACTAATCTATCACTCTTTGCAGATGATATGATGGTATACTGAAAAAATCCTAGAGAATCAACTAAGAAGCTTGTAGAAATAATCAACGACTTTAGCAGAGTTGCAGGAAACAAAATAAATGCACACAAATCATCAGCATTTCTATATATTTCCAACACATCCCAGCAGCAAGAGGTAGAAAGAGAAACACCATTTAAAATCACCCTAGACAATATAAAATACTTAGGAATCTATCTACCAAAACAAACACAGGAATTATATGAAGACAACTACAAAACACTTTCCAAAAAAATAAAACTAGATCCAAAAAATTGGAAAAACATTGACTGCTCATGGGTAGGACGAGCTAACATAATAAAAATGACCATTCTACCCAAATTAATTTATCTATTTAGCACCATACCTATCAAACTACCAAAAAACTTCTTTACTGAATTAGGAAAAACTATAACAAAGTTCATTTGGAATAACAAAAGATCAATAATATCAAGGGAAATAATGGAAAAAAATGTGAAGGAAAGGGGCCTAGCAGTACCAGATATTAAACTATACTATAAAGCAGCAGTCATCAAAACAATATGGTACTGGCTAAGAGACAGAAGGGAGGATCAGTAGAATAGACTTGCGGTAAATGACATCAGCAAGACAGTGTATGATAAACCCATACAGCCAAACTTTTGGGACATGAATCCACTATCTGACAAAAACTGCTGGGAAATTTGGAAAACAATATGGGAGAAATTAGGTTTAGATCAACTTCTCACACCCTACACCAAGATAAATTCAGAATGGGTGAATGACTTGAATATAAAGAGGGAAACTATAAATAAGTTAAGAGAACAAAGAATAGTATACTTGTCAGATCTCTGGGAAAGGAAAGATTTTAAAACCAAGCAAGAGTTACAGAAAATTACAAAATGTAAATTAAATGGTTTTGATTATATTAAACTAAAAAGCTTTTGTACAAACAAAAACAATGTAGCCAAAATCAGAAGGGAAACAACAAATTGGGAAAAAATCTTTATAACAAAAAACCCTGACAGGGGTCTAATTACTCAAATATACAAGGAGATAAATCAATTGTATAAAAAAATCAAGCCATTCCCCAATTGATAAATGGGCAAGAGATATGAATAGGCAATTTTCAGGTAAAGAAATCAAAAGTATCAATAAGCACATGGGAAAGTGTTCTAAATCTCTAATAATTAGCGAAATGCAAACTAAAACAACTCTGAGGAATGTTATAATTATTGGGAATCTCTTGATATGTTTGAGATTGTAAATTGATGTACAGAGAGAATAAGATGACCCTTCTCCCTTATAACAGTTGCCCAGGCAGGATCCTTTAGGTCTAAGATGTATATCCCTTCAGGATCCATCTGGGGTTGATTGATATATTGATTTGAGCTCTTTAGCTAGGATAACGCCTTGTATTCTGACTGCTATTTCTCCCTTCCCAAAACAAGTTTGACACTGCTTTAGGAAAGTACTTTTAAACTTTATATTAACAAGAAGGATAAGGGTAAAGGACTGTGGTATAGGAGACCCTACTCTACTGGTTGCTAATGAAATCTCAACTGCTGGCAGGTGAAGAATCTATGTAGCTTCCCTCTGGTTCAGCCTGGCCAGGACTAAACCAGAGTAGGTAAACTGCTGGGATATTTTGACTTCTTCAATAGATCTTCAGCCTTACAGTTGAGTTATTTCCACCCTTTTCCACCCTCTTCTTCGTCTCCTGCCCACTTCCCAGATCCCTCCCGGGCTCTGGGAAACCTAGATGTCTAGATGATGTAATTCCTAATATCTAGGGGCAGTAGACACCAAGGTGGTGGTCAGATACAGGTTGGCACGGTATCTCAAGTACAGGAAGAGTTTGCAGAGAGAGATGTTTGCACCCTCTCACTCCAAGACCAGGACCCACCCTTTTCCAGACTCAGCACAGGTCAAAGCCCCAGAACCCTTTCAGGATTCTTAACTGCCCCTCCTCCTGCCTCTCCCATGACTCCCTGGGAACATTCCATCCAACTGACTTATTTGTCAATCAAAAGTGATCTTCAAGCTCCCAGAGGTTCAATATAACAGGTATCACCTCACACCTAGCAGATTGGCTAAAATGAAAGAAGGGGAGAGTAATGAATGCTGGAGGGGATGTGGCAAAATTGGGACATTAATGCATTGCTGGTGGAGNTAATGAATGCTGGAGGGGATGTGGCAAAATTGGGACATTAATGCATTGCTGGTAGAGTTGTGAACTGATCCAACCATTCTGACTGGCAATTTGGGACTATGCTCAAAGGGCTATAAAAAAATGCCTGCCCTTTGATCCAGCCATACCATTCTTAGGTCTGTACCCCAAAGAGATCATAGATAAACAGACTTGTATGAAAATATTTATAGCTGTGCTTTTTGTGATGGCAAAAAACTGGAAAAGGAGGGTTATGTCCTTCAATTGGGGAATGGCTGAACAAATTGTGGTATATGCTGGTGATGGAATACTATTGTGCTAAAAGGAATAATAAACTGGAGGAATTCCATGTGAACTGGAAAGACCTCCAGGAATTGATGCAGAGTGAAAGGAGCAGAGCCAGAAGAACATTGTACACAGAGACTGATATACTATGGTAAAATCGATTGTAATAGACTTCTGTACCAGCAGCAATGCAATGACACAGGACAGTTCTGAGGGATTTATGGTAAAGAACACTACCCACATTCAGAGGAAGAAGTGCAGGAGAGGAAACATAGAAGAAAAACAACTGCTTGAATGCATGGGTTGAAGTGGACATGATTGGGGATTGTAGACTCGAAACTACCACACCAATGCAACTAACAACAATTTGGAAATAGGTCTTGATCAATGACACATGTTAAAACCAGTGGAAAAGTGCATTGGCCATGGGTGGGGGTAGTGCGGGGGATGAGGGGAAAGTCGGAGCATGAATCATGTTACCATGTTAAAAATGAATATTAATAAATGGTAAAAAAAAAAAAAAGAATAAAGGAAGTAGACAAGTCAGCAATAGCACCACCAATAATCAGGAAATAGGTTCAAAACTGAATTTATCACCAGCCTCCTCACCTCCTACATCTATCTGTCCCTCCTTCTAATGGCACCTCAACCCTCGAAGTTATAGGCTCTATCACTTGGGAATTCTTGGAATAAATCTTCTAATGTATCTTCTTGCCAATGATTTCACTTTCCTTGGCTTCCTTCAAATCTCAGCTAAAGTCTGATGATATCATGCAAGAAGCCTTTCCCAGTTCTCCTTAACTTCAATACATTCCTTCTGGGATTATCTCCAACCTATCCTATTATATCAGGTTTGTACCTAGTGGTCTGCAGACTATCTTCCCCATAAGACAATGGGCTCCTGGAGAGCAAGGACTGTTTTTTTTTTTCCTTTCTCTGTATCTCCAGTGCTCAGCACAGTGTCTGGTACTTAGAAGATATTTAATAATCTCTCTTCTCTTCTCCTTCATACCTAGAGATAGCTACTGGCACAATGGATAAAATATGCTAGGCCTGTAGTCAAAAAAACCAGAGTTCAAATCCAGCCATAGGTACTCAGTAGCTAGGTGACACTGGGAAACTCAATTAATCTCTGTCTCAGGTATTCAAATGTCATTTGGGGATAATAATAGCATCTACCTCACAAAGTTGTTGTGAAGATTAAGTGAAATGATATTTATAAAGTACTTAGCACAGTTCCTGGAATACAGCATTTAATAAATGCCTATTTCTCCTGTACCAAATTAGTCTATCTAAAACAAAATTATGATTATATAATTTTCTTGTTCAAAAATTTTCAAAATTTTCATTCAATTGGGGAATGGCTAAACAAATTGTGGTATATGCTGGTGATGGAATACTATTGTACTAAAAGGAATAATAAACTGGAGGAATTCCATGTGAACTGGAAAGACCTCCAGGAACTGATGCAGAGTGAAAGGAGCAGAGCCAGAAGAACACTGTAGTGAAAGGAGCAGAGCCAGAAGAACATTGTACACAGAGACTGATATACTATGGTAAAATCGAATGTAATAGACTTCTATACCAGCAGCAATGCAATGACACAGGACAGTTCTGAGGAACTTATGGTAAAGAACGCTACCCACATTCAGAGGAAGGACTGCAGGAGAGGAAACATAGAAGAAAAACAACTGCTTGAATGCATGGGTTGAGGTGGACATGATTGGGGATGTAGACTCGAAACTACCACACCAATGCAACTAACAACAATTTGGAAATAGGTCTTGATCAATGACACATGTTAAAAGCAGTGGAAATACACATCAGCCATGGGGGGGGAGGGGGAAGTCAGGGAGTGAAGGGGAAAGTAAGAGCATGAATTATGTAACCATGTTAACTTTTCAAAAAAAATAAATATTAATAAATGTTAAAAAAATTTTCAAAGTTTTCAGTAGTTTTCAAATGTCTACCCAATAAAATAAAAATTCTTTAACCTCTCATAATAGGCAAGAATTTTCATAGTTTGACTAAATTTTCTTTTCATCTTTATTACTCATCATTCCCTTTTATGCACTCTAAACTTTAATCAAAATGAACCATTCAGGTTCCTCAATTTCACTTGGCCTCTCCTCTCTTTGGGCATTTACATAGACTTCAGTTTGTGCACAGAACAGATTCCCCCAACATCTTAGAATCCCTAGCCCTCCCTACAACTAAGAAATCCTTTTACTCTTGTTGATTCTTAAAAAAAAAAAAAAAAAAAAAAAAAAAAAAACTATCCTTTTTATTTGTTCTTACTACTCTTCTTACACCTGATAAAGCTCAATGTCAATGGTCTAGTTTTTAAGTTGCAAAGGCTATTCTAGATGTTTTCTTCTTTCTTCAAACTTCCCTCAATTTTTATGGGGTTAGAAGGAAGGATATCCCTTCAATTTTGATTATGCCAAGTTTAAGATGAGTCATCATCTAAAGGAAATAGTTAGCCGACAGTCAGAAATGTAGGAGTGGAGCTCTAGAGAGAGGTTAAGTTTGGAGATATAGATTTGAGAATCATTTGCATGAAGGTTATAACTGAAGTAATAGGAGTAAATAGTAGTACAAAGGAGAGAAATAGGCTAAAAAAGGGTCAGTGAGAAAAATTACTTAATATCTCTTCTTGCCCTAGATAAATCTCAATATCTGGGACAGTATACTAGTTTTTTATTCACAATATCATTTCTTGGCTTTCTGGAACTCTCTTTGAACCTCCTAAAGTACTCCTAGAGTACCTGGTCCTCTCAGCTAAGTTCCTATGATTTTGAAAACTTTCTCAGAAAGCACCCCTTATATCTAAGGACCATGGGTATAATCCCCCACTATTTACTCCTTTATTTAAGTCTCTGATCATCTCTTTATAATCTTCTATTCCTTACTATCCAGTAGTTCCCTCCCTGCTACCTACAAATACACCCAAATCTCCCCCCTCTTTAAAAAAAAACAAAACCACATTACTAGATTCCATCATTCCTGCTAGCTAATAACCTATATCACTCCTTGCTTTCTCTCCTTGAAAAAGCTGTCAACAACTCTTCTCAACTCCTTGCAATCTGGCTTCCAATTTCATCACTCAGTTGAAACTGCTCTCTCCAAGTTAACAACCCTAATTAACCGTCAATTCTAATGGTCTCTTATCACTATTTTTTTCTTTGTAAAATTTCTGCAACATTGATACTGTTGACTACCCTCTCTTCCTGCATGCTCTATTCTCTCCAGGTTTTCATGACTTTCTTCTACATAACCATTCCTTCTCAATCTCTTTCAATCGTTCATCATCCCGTTACAGTTAATAACTATGGGAATCATTTATCCTCCCCAAGTTAATTCACTATCTGACAGTGGCTGCTCCAAACTTTCTCTTTCCTCTTATGTCCTAGGCTTTCTTCTTTTCTTCTCTTTATACTCATTGGTGACCTTATCAACTTCCATAGGTTTCATGCCTATTTCCATGAAGATGACTTTCAGCTCTATACATCTATCCCTCCTCTTTCTCCTGAGCTCTAATGAAACATCATAAGCTGTCTATTGAACATATCAAAGGGGATGTCCTATATGCATATCAAACTCTCAACATATCTAAAACAGAAACCATTATCTTCCTCCCAAAACCCTACCCTCTTCAATCTTCCCAATTGGTATCAAGAGTATCACCATCTTTCCAGTGATGAAGTAACTTCAGGTAAAACGAGGAGTGGTTAGTACCAAGGAAATGGGCTGGGAGAGAACCGAGGGGTTAAGGGATAAAAGGTCATGGTGTGGGTGAAGAGTTGTTTTAAAAGAGAAGACAGAAAGAGAAAAATCAATAGATTAAGGTCAGACATGGAAATACTGAACATAGAGATGGTACATCTATGGGTGATGGCAAAAACAAAAGTATGACCATTTTTGTGTAGAGCTGAAGTCAAGTAAAGGAATGGCTTGTGGGAAATGAGCAAGTTGAAGAACTGAGTGTTTGTGGGAGAGTCAATATGTATACTGAGATCCCCTTAATATGAGGGCAGGAGTTGGGAAGGAGAGAAAAATTGAGAGCCATATGCCAGACTCATTGTGGAAAAAAGGATGTGGGGATCAAAAGATAACAGCTACCAGATTGGCTGGGTGAACCTCAAAGGAGAGGTTACTAAGTGATGAAATTAGGTGAAGAAACTAGAAATAGTAATGGGGAGCCAAGAGTATTCCAATTTCCCTGTCTCAACCATACACTGATGAGAACCAGTGCAGGTGTGGTCAGTATAGGAAAGGGTGACCAAGGAGACTGTGTCATTACAAAGAAGTCAGGCTTCAGAAAGAGCTAATACAAGGAAGGAAAGGGAGATGAAAAGATTTACAGTAAAGAGAAGTCAGTTGCCTACAGAGCAAGTATTCTGTAGAGCAGTAGAAGTGAGGGTATTTGATTGAAAATTAATGGTGGGAGAATTGAGGGGAGTGAAAATGATGAATCAAGTAATTCATGTTGGAGAACGGGATTTGGATGATAAACTACATGGATTCAGAATCACTGGGGATATGAGGAATATGACTGGGTATGAGAATGTTCATCACTGAATGGAAGACATTTCTTCCCAAAGGAAGCTGGCAATTGGACTCTGTTAAATATATGATATTCTTTTTAAAAAAGCAAGTTGTGCCTAATAAAGATTTAAGGTTTCACATATAATCCTATTCTTTTGTTTTACTTTCTATGTAGAAATACTCATTTTATTGAAATTCTGAAATTTTTTAAGTCATGAATTACAAAAGGCCAAGAATTTAAGGCAAGGGTATTTTCAGATGCCCTGGGAAACAGTCCACAAGTTAAGTGTGAATAAAATTCTAGGACAAGATATTTTAGGAATAGCAATCTCTTGTTATCTTTTCTTTATAAAGAACCAGAAAAAGTTGGAAACAAAAAAACAAGAAGAAAATATAAGTAACATTGAATAAAATAGAGAAGATTACTGCATTTTCTTATCCTTTTATCCCTACAGGTTGATATTTGCTTCCCTCTTTAACAACTCTAAATGAAGCTATTTATTTTAAAATTAAGTAGAAAAATAATAGAACTATTTAAATAAGAAATCGCCCTGGCAGGTCCTGATTCTTCTCCTTCATTTTAAATTTACTACACTGATTTATGATTAGAATATCATTTATTTTTCTCTGAGCACTTCTATACAAACTATTTTCATTTATTCATTCATTCAACAAACATTAACCTATACTCTAAACAAAATACTGTGGTGAACAACGGGAGATATATAAAGATTAAAAAGTAGCAGTCCCAGAGGCAGCTAGGTAATTCATTATATGGAGAGCCAGGTCTGGAAATGGGAGGTCCTGGGTTCAAATATGACCTCAGATACTTCCCAGCTGTGTGACCCTGGGCAAGTCACTTAACCATAATTGCTTGGCCCATAAGATTCTAAGACAGAAGATATGAGTTTAAAAAGGGGAGGCGGGGGGAGGCAGTTCCTGCCTTTGAGGAGCTTTCAGTATAGGAGGGCAGATAAGATATATACAGAATTAGCAATGAAACAATATGGAAATACCAAGTTGTTCTACAATTTAGACTATAGCGATACAAAAATAGCAATGAAACAATATGGAATATCTTTGTGTCTCTGCCAGTACCTAGCAGAGTGTATGTGCACAATGTGGATAATTAAAAAATATTTCTTGAATGTTGCTAAATAAATAAAAATAGACACCTACTATATGTAAGTATCTTTTACAAATATTATTTCATTTGATCCTCACAACAACCTTGCAAGGTGGGTACTATTAATATCTCCATTTTACAAGTGAGGAAACTGAGGCCAAGAGAAGTTACATGACTTGCCCAGGATCACAAAGCTAGTATCTGAAAATAGATTTGAATTCAGTTCTTTTTAGCTCCAGGCCCAGGTGTTTTATTCACTGTTCCTTAAAGAAAGATTGTCCCAACCCCTAAAAGTTAGTTCAGGGAGCCTGAGGGGAGATGAATAGCCTTCCTCAGTTTGTAAACATGAGGCCAGAGCAACTGCTACATGATAATTTTTTTTTAAATAGTTATACTGGCAAAGGAACCAATGCATGCTAGGACCATTAGCACAGACTCAACAAGATTTAAAAGAACCCAAAGTTATGTTATTGATTCAAATAGTCACCCAAGATAGATGGTAGCTTCAAGATATATGACCTCTCAAGGAAGCCAGGAATATTGTCTACCAAATCAAAAAGAAGCCAATCTTGGGAATCCAATCAAGTATTCTTCCCACCCAACTGGGACATTCAAGAAAAGTTGTGTTAGGGGCAGCAAGGTAGAACAGTGGATAGAGCACCAGGCTGCTGACTGGAGAACTCAGATTTAAATCTGACCTCAGATATTTCCTAGCATTGTGAGCCTGGGCAAGTCATTTAACCCCAGATACCTAGCCTTTATTGCTCTTTTGCCTTAGAACTAATATTTAATATTGCTTCTAAGAGAAAAGGTAAGGGTGATTAGAGAGGGAGAAAGAAGAAGAGAGGGAAAGGGATAGGAGAGAGAGACAGAGAGACAGAGACAGAGAGACAAAGAGAAAAAAAAGAGAAAGTGAGACAGAGAGAAAGAGAGAAAGAGAGACAGAGAGAGAGAGACAGAGACAGAGAGAGACAGAGAGACAGAGACAGAGAGAGACAGAGAGAGACAGAGAGAGAGCCCTACCGCTACTCTCCACAGATAGGAAGTGTCTGTGGCAGGATATACCATAAGTCTGTAGGGTAATGTTTGTATCAACTGGTTTTATTCTGTCACCTTAGAAAATGACTTTACTAAAAGCTAATTAAGTCTAGTGGCTAGTTGTTAATGTTAAGTACATCACTGTGGGTTCATGAGCAATAGTTTTAGGGGTGGCTACCAATAGGTTTACCAGGAGAACCTGAAGTAACAAACATCCTCAGAGGACTCCAATGTGAGGTGAAGTTGAGGGAAATGGCCCAGTAGGAGTATTAAAGGTAATGTTACTTTGCAAAAATCAACTTTTAACACTGCTATGTATCACATGAGTTCCCTAATAAAGGTGAGAGTAAGTGAGAATGAAATCCAAAAGATCAAAGTTCTAATCTCAGCTCTGCTTACTAACAAACTATGTAACTCATTTCGGGCAAATTACTTCATGTCTCTCGCCCTAATCTACAAAAATCAATGGGCTAGAGTAGGAACAGCTCTACTAAGATTATTGCATAAATTGTGACATTTTACTAATGTAATTCCAATTATATGTCAATATGATGCTGAGTCACCACCAGAAAGGCATGTGTTTTGAATCTTTTCTTTTTAAACCAATAGTAGGGATAGATTTGTCTATCCACAAAATCTCCTTTTATTTCCTTTGTTAGTAACAACAAAAGAGAATAAAAGTTCCTCTAGTGTCTGTAGCATGTTCTTTGAATATTTTCAAGAATAGAAATTATTACTCTTAAAAGAGATTTCATATCTCAAAATAGCCTAAAGTCATTCAGAGAGCCAAGTCTAGTAACTGAATTGGTTGATCAAACTAAGAAACATCATTAAAAATAAAGTATGCTATAAAGAAATGAAATATATTTTCCTGAGTATGTCATTAACTAGACCTGAAAGACAATTCCCCAAAAGTGATAAAAATGTTCTAAGCAATGGCATCATCAATGTAATAAGCAGTCTTCCATTAATTAATGGCACATTTGTTCCCAGGCAATGCTATGAGTCTTCTGAATCTAGAGTTTAGTAAATGGGGAACATAAAGAAATTCTCATGAAACAACCATATATCAAATCTTGATACCTCTTCCACCCTATAATCTCCCTTAGTTATACCATATCTGGAACATTACTTTAGGTGGAACAGTGGATAGAAGGTAGGTCTAGAGTCTGGAAGGCCTGATCTCTGATCTTGCCTCAGAAACCTCCTGTGTGATCCTAGACAAGTCACTTAACCTCTGTGCCCGCCTATTTCCTCATCTATAAAACAGGAATAATCGGAGTAATAATAGCACTTCTCTCCCAGGGTTGTTGGGAAGATAAAATGAAATAATATTTGCAAGGCATTTTGCAAACTTTAAAATTCTATATAAATTAAATATAAAAATTCAGTGATTATCATTATTATGTTTAATTCTGGGTGCCAGACTTTAGGAAGGACATTGGTAGGGTAGATAATGCTCAAAGAAGAGCCACTAGGATGGGTATGGAGAAGGATCTGGAGATCATGACCTAGGAGGATGGGTTTAAAAAAGATAAATTAATTAAGATAATTAATTTGAAGAAAGGAAGACCCAAGGGAGACATGATGGTTATCCTTAAGTATTTGGAGCCCTAACACAAAGAAATAACAGGCTCTACTTGGCTAACAGGAAGAACTAAGAGCAATGAATAGAAATGGCAAAAAAGTTCATTTAGTCTTGACAGGAGGAAAAACTTCCTACCAATCAGAGCTGTCTCTGATCCCCCACCACCCCTTTATGTTCATTCAGCCTTTAAAGAGAAGGCTAGATAGCCATACTTTTCAGGTACCTTGAAGTAGGGCTTCTTTTTCAGGTACTTGTTGGTCGCAGTTAGCTAAGTTTCTTTCTAGTTCTGAAGTTTTTTGATTCTGTGATTCCTATGCTACAAAAAATTTCCTTTGGCAGCAATATTTTCCTTTCAATAATTAAATTTCTTAAAATAGCCGGAAGAACATATAAATGCTAAAAGACAATAACAAGAACAAATAACTAAAGTTCTATCTTCACTGTGAATAAGGCAATTTTCAATGAAACTAGCCACTTTCTGCTTGTATTCATCATCAATTTCACAAAAGTAGTGGAAGTAAGGATATAAATAGTAAAAACCTTTAGGGGTCCTAATAATAATTTAAATTTGTGCCATACTTCAAGTGGGTTGATTCTCAGAGATTAACATCCTCATTTTTAAAGTGGGGGAAATACTATTAATACAACAAACCTTAGAGTTTTGTTTAGCAGAAAACACTTAACTAAGAAGTATGTCAAGTGGGATTTGAAACCAGGTGCCCTGACTCTTAAGGCTAGCACTTTTCACACCATACTGTCTTTTCAATTTGCTATTGACTTGTTGAACTCTTTGATTTTCTTCTAAGTTAATAAATATGTCTCTAAATTTTTTCTGCACAAAAAAATCCATAGAACACATTTTAACTTTTAACACACTAGTCTTGTGTGTGACCTAACAGCTGAGCTCCCAGACTCTAGGGTGACTATTACTGTTTTTCACAAATTAAAAAAAAAAACAACTTACATATCCAAGAGCACATATATATTATTCACCCATTCATTCAGCCAACATTTAGCAGAATGTTCTATGTGAGGCATTTTTAAAAAAAGAGTAAAAATAAATACTTTTGACTGAAGATGATCTCTGCCCTCAAGAACCTTATAGTCCATTACATATATAAATGAATTACAAATTAAAATGTAATAGAACAAGGAAGTTGGACTCAATGACTTCTTAGGCCCCTTTCAATTCTAAATCCATGATCCTATGATCTAAACCATGGGAAATAATCTGCATATGCTTAAAATGATTGCAAAATGTTAAGTTTAGATGAGGGAAAGTTCACTTTTATCATCAGGACAATACTTGTGTGAAAAGCATTTTCTTCACAAAAATCCTATAAATTAAGATAAGAGCAGTACAATGATCATCCCTGTTTTATAAGGGCTTGCCATGGTTCTACAATTATTAAGTAGCAGAGGTAGAATTCGAGACTCAGAAAACTTATTCCAAGTTTAAATGTTATTTCCACTGTACTATATACACTGTCTTGCTATATAAAAAGAAGTTGATATTTGATTAAATCTTGAAATATTGGTGGAGATAGATGAGGAAGAGGTATGATAAAAGGAAGATATACTTTCAGATAAGTTGAACACTGGAAGATGTAAGAAGGATCCACTTTTAAAAGTCATTATGAAACAAAAAATGTATGAAGGTCAATTGGGAATTTAATGGACATTTGAATCTTGTACTTAGTTCTGACAATGCTTTAAACTTTAAAGGAAACCCAACACAAATATTCCTGCCATTTTTAAAAATTGTAAACAGATAATATAACCAAAGAACAATGGATAGCTGAGTGTTTAGTATTGTAATCAAATACAATTTACAACAAAGTTAACCTAACACATTTAATGACAGGCACAATTATTACGTTAGAAGGAAATCAGCACAAATGTCAAAAAAAGTTTTTCTAGTTACTACAATGAGAATTACTTTTAAGCCAAAAAGCTTTGTAACACATACACATAAATGTACACACACACACACACACACACACACACACACACACATACATATATTCATTAAAATTCATTCAGACTTTAATCATGGCTGATTTGTACCAAAGTCTAAATTTGTAACCATCAGAGTTTTGCCTAGGTCTAGCTGTATTTACCTTTTCTTTTCATAAAGAAAAAGTACCTATGTTCAGATGTATTTTATGTAAAGAAAACAGGGTAGTGGAAAGAGTCATGGACCTGAAGTTGAAAATACATGGATTTAAATCCTACCTCAGATACTTAAGAGCTTTGTGAATGAACAAATTACTTAAGCTCTCTGAGCTAATTCCCTCATCCTCAAAAAGGGTATAATTCGAGGACCTACCTCACATAATTGTTCTGAGAAACTAATGAGATAATGTAATTAAAGTGTCATATAAAGGTGAACTATTATGATTAGTATGCAGTCTGAAGGCTTGTATTTTAAACAATCCAATTCATGATACCTCTTAGTAAGAGAATGAGATGGGGGTCACTGGTGGCAATGCCTTTCAGTGGAGTTTACTGCTAGCTACTCGTTTCTCTTTGTAGGGTGGATGGAGAATATGCTCTATCGACTTATCTCACAGAACTGGATTGAGGGTCTACTAAATTTTTTGCCTTGCTTTTATTCTCCCTAGGCTTAGTTAAATCTTAAATTCATTGAAGCAAAGCAAATATACCAAGTCTAATTTTTCTTTATCCTACAGAAGACACTATTTTGAAGGAGTTTTGCATACTAACTGGAGGTAAAGTATATAAATATGAGCAAAGTAAAATAACAGGTTTGTTTGTTCCTTCCTTTTGGTATTTCTTTTTTTTTTTTAAACCCTTACCTTCCATCTTGGAGTCAATACTGTGTATTGCCTCCAAGGCAGAAGAGTGGTAAGGGTAGGCAATGGGGGTCAAGTGACTTGCCCAGGGTCACACAGCTGGGACGTGTCTGAGGCCAGATTTGAACGTAGGACCTCCCATCTCTAGGCCTGGCTCTCAATCCACTGAGCTACCCGGCTGCCCCCATTCCTTCTGGTATTTCATTGGTGTAGATAGGGGATTTCTGATGAGGATATCCTTTCTTCCAATGCAGATAAGCAACTGATCCAAAATATATAATCTTAAAGAACTGCTTTAAAAGTTATTGCCTCTGGCTCATAAAGTGAGTTGGATACTCAAGAAAAGTTTAAGAAGGCAGGAGGTAAGCTGAGTTTTGAAGCATTATGTATGTGGTAAAGACAGAAGAGGGTGTTCCATGAGGCTGAAGCAGAAGGAGCAAAGGTAAAAAGATGAAATAGTGTAAGTTTTGTTCAGGAGACAGTGTGAAAGCCAGTTGAAGGTTCATACTTGGGAGGAATAAGAAATAAGGTAGGAAAGGCAGGCTAGGGATTGATTGTAGAGGGCCCAGAATACTAATCTAAAGTCTAGTCTATGAAGAATCACTAAAAAGGTTGGTTTTTTTTCTTTCACCTTAGTATTCATATTATTAAAGGTGTATTTTAGGAAGATAATCAAGTAAGAGAGAGACACAATCAAAGAACAATGGACAGAAAAAGAGCCGTAGCATTAATATTAACTGTATGTCCTGGAATCTAAAAATTAATCAGAAAGAGAACTACTCTTAAGTTGAAAACTATTTCCTACTTTAAATTTTTTTTCTTTGTATCAGTCAAAATTTTTAAAAATGTCAACAATATCCTTCACATAAATGTGAAAGAAATTTGCCTCCAAAGATATCCTATCTATACTAATGATGCCACTGCAAAAATGAATATTTATGGAATGTAAAATGACTCAGACGAACTTATTCCAATTCCCTCCTCTAAAATTAGATTTCAAAATCATGCCAAAATGTAGATTTTGATTACAAAAGCAATTTGAAAAAAATGTACATGGAAAAAAAAAAGGAAATAAGATGAAACACACTTGAAATAGCTAGGAGAAAGAATGATAAAGAATGGGGAAATGGGTAACTTGCTAGAAAATTTTTTAAACGTTTAAAGTTGAATAATACTTTACAAATAATAGGCAATAAATAAAGGTTTATTAAAGGTTTAACATTGTTCAAATTGAATGAACATAACAAGAGAAATCATTCAAAGTGCATTTATTAAATGTCTACTATGTACCAGGAATTGTCCTAGGCACTAAGGCTACAAAATACAAAGAAGAAAACATTTTTTCTTGATGAAGAGCTTATATTCTATCAAGTAGACAAATACATATACTGATAATAAAAAGTAATAAATATAAGGAGAATAAGTATACATAAATACAAAGCAGCTGAGTTCAAGAAAGAAAGAGTAGAAGGGGGAAAGGAAAAAATAGACTAAAATTGGCCCAAAAGTAGCCTAACATATCGAGGCAAGAAAGTGGGTATTGAAAGGAAGTCAAGAAAGAATGTAAAGCAGCCTTGATTGATATCACCAGAACACAAGTACCCAATCAAACAAATGGTAATGTTTTCCAAATACAAAGAAAATACCAAGTAAAAGAGTGAATGTAAAGAATTTCTATTAGCTGTAAATTTATTTGAGAAAAAAGAACACTTATATAATCTGAAATAAATGGGAGGGCTTTTGAGATGAAAAAAAAACCCCAGGTGTTTTGAGAATGCTGTAGGCCAGTGATGGCAAACCTATGACATAGGTGCCAAAGATGGCACACAGAGTAAATATGTGTGCCGCCACCCTACGCCCCCCAGTTCATTGCTAGAAAGGCAGAGGAACTCGGGTGGAGCTGCTCCCCTCCCCCTCTCCACCATGCCTGATGACATTTTTTCACATTCCCCCACCTCTCTGCCTAGCAGCCCAATGGGAGCACACAGAGGGTAAGGTGGGCACCTCATAGGTGGCAGATCTGGAGGAGAGCAGAGCACTCAAGCCACTCCTCTTCTACACTTGCTGAGGACATTCCATACTTCACCCACCCAGCAGAGGGTGCTGGCACAGCACTCCATCTGGGGTGTGGGGTATGGGCAGGGTCTGGCACTCCATCTCTAAAAGGTTCACTATCACTGCTATAGGCCATTCCGCCTTGTTTCTTTAACCCCTTCAGTCAACTCAATGAGTATACATTCTCTTTCCTCTGTCTCAAAGTGTTAAAGTACTTGCACATAACCAAGAATGGGAACAGAAACTGCCTTCACAAAAGAGACCAAGTAAATCACTGTAATGGTAGAACAATAAGGACAGAAAAGTAGAAAGGTGGGGCCTCAGACACTTCCTAGCTGTGTGATCTTGGACAAGTCACTTAACCCCCATTGTTGAGTCCTTATAACTATTCTGCCAGGGGAGAGGAGAGGAGGGGAGGGGAGAGGAGAGGACCTTTCATTCTAAAGAAGAGAATTCATTAATGGATTGATAGCAACTTGTAGAGAGGTTTCTAGCATAGTGTCCCAGGGATCTACGGATGACCCTGTGGTGTTCACATTTTTACCACTAGCTTGGATGAGCTGGCATTTATGGCAGTAGCATACCTATCAAATTTTTAAGTAACACAAAGCAGAGAAGATTGGCTAATAAGCTAATTTATAGAGCCTAATAAATATAGGAAATGGTCAAAAATAATAAGATAACATTTAATAAAGATAAATGTTGGGGGGTAGAATGAGGCCAGACTTATGCTTCTTACAAGAGAGAAGACAGGTCTGATGTAGCAGCCAGGATTTCAAAGGGGAAGTTTCTAGGCTGTATCCTAGGTATGGATAGATTTTAAATGAGGAAATCTCTGTTCTGGAATGCAAATAGGTAGTTGTCCCACCTGCCTCCCAAGGATACAGCTATAGCACAAAAGTTTCTTTGTTTCATGGCTAACTTAAGACCTTCCAATGATGTAACTTAAGACTGGGATAGTCTTGGTACTCAACAGAACCATCATCAGAACTACCAACATGTATCCTTGCTCATAAGCTAAATAAACCTATTCTGCTATAACCTGGATTTATTCCAGATTGATCATTTGTGCCATCCTCATACCTGGGCTTAGGACAGCTTCCCAAGGAGCCTAGTACAAATGTAAGGTCCTGTACTTGAATCCAAAACTTCAAGTGCACAATTATAAAATAGAGGGGTATTGCTAGGTAATACTTTGTTAAAAGAGTTACAAGTTTTAATGGTTTCACCTCCATCTGATTCTTCAAATGTGGCATGGAAGCCAGAAAAGCTAGCATGATATTAGGCTATATTAAAAACAGCAGATAAAGGAGATGACAAAACTAGTTTTAATTGTGGAACTAAAGGCAAAATGAGAAACATCACTTTAGGACCATCTACTTTTACAATGCTTACATAAACATTTGTAGAAGTTCACTATGAAGATGATTGCAACTTTTGCATCAACAAAAGTTGGATCTGACATCCATCAAAGTAGCTAAAAAAAGTTTTCATAATGGAGTGACAGTCCCAAAGTATTCTGTCCATACTGGACTACTTCTGATATAGCTTCTAGTTCTGGGCACCAACAATTAGGAAGGATATTGACAAGATAGTGCCTATTTAGAGATGGGTAATCTGAAGAGTGAAGGAGCTAAAACAGAAAGCCAGTCCTGAAGTAAGGAAGACCAGAATTCAAATCTGGCCTCTGATACTGTGTGACTCCCGGAAAGTCACTTAAGCCTTTTTGCCTCAATTTCCTCATCTGTAAAAAGAGCTGAAGAAGGAAATGGCTAACTACTTTAGTATCTTTACCCAAAACCCCAAATGGGCTCACAAAGTCACTGAAACAACTTAGCAATCGGGTATACAATAGCTATCTTAAAATATTTGTTTATGATTACAAAAGTTCTGGGTTGAAAGGGATTTCAAAGGCAATATTAGCACAAGCTGTATCTATACAGAAATCCCTACTATAACATTTCTTAAAACTGGTCATCTAGCTTTCACTTAAATAGTTCTTGAGAAGAATAATCCATTCATTACAGTTTGGGATCTCTGTTAACTCTAACTTGAAGTCATTATATGGAAGAGGAATTGGGTTTGTTCTGACAATATTCAGAACAAGTTGCAACAAGGAAAATTTAGGTTCTCCATAAGGAAAAATTTCCCAACAATAAAGCTGTCCACAAGTGGACTAATTTACCCTGGAAAATGGTGGGTTTTCCATTGCTTAGAGGACTTCAAGAAGAAGCTAGATGCCCACTTCTCTGAGAGGCTATAAAGGATTCTTATTCAAGTTCTGGTTGAACAAAACCACCTCTGAGGTCCTTTCCAATTAAGTTCCGTAGGAAAAAAAAATTCACCTTGAGATCTTCCTCCCCATTTCTACAGAGAGCTTACTCCAGAGGGCACACTCAGCCCAGTACAAGCTCCGAAAAGCAAAGTTCCAGCAACAGCAGTAGTACCTGACATTTGGAGTAAGTCAGGGATGAAAGAGAAGGGAGCTAGATCAGGAAAGCTATCTCAAAAAGGAAGTGAGGCTGAGGCAGGAAGGTACTCAACCCACCATTCTCTTTATACTAAAGGTGCTGAACATTCCATGTGCAGCTCCTGCAATCTCCCATCCCAAGGTAAGAATCTTTCACAATTAAATGCTCACTAAGCGCTAGATACTGTGTTTATCAGCAGAACAAAGGAATAGCAAATAATGAACCCTAAGAGGACACTGGAGAAAAATTAAGAGGAAAAAAAATCAAAATGACCCTCAAGAATCCTCTGAGATCAGGAACCTTTACATCTTCAAATTACACATGAAGTGAGATAATTCAATTCAATAAACTCATATTAAGCTTCTTCTGTGTACCGGGAACTATGCTAAGTCCTAGGGTTAGAAAAAAGAAGCAAAAAGGCAGTCCTTGCCCTTGAAATCATGATCTAATGAAGGAGACAACAAATATATAAAAAAGATGTACACAGGATAAAATGAGATAATTAACAGAGGGAAAACTTTGTAATTAAGAGGGCATAGGGGAAAATTTCCAAAAGAAGGTGGGATTTTAGATGGAACTTAAAAGTAAAACAGGAGAAGAATTTTAGGAAAGAGAGTATTTCAAGAATGAGGGCCGGTCGAATAATAGTAGCAAACCTTAAAGTTCTATATGAATATTGTAAACTAAATTATAATAACCACAATATATAACATATATAATAGTTATAGTAACTCATCAAGTAAGCATCATATAATAACTATAAAGTTATAACTGTTATTATTATCATTACACGTCTGAAATGCTTTGGGCTCCTTGGTGTATAAGAAATATAAGGAAGTGAATGACAAGAAGGACTATACTGAAATACCACTAGGCCTTAAGCACAAAGCCTAAGTGCCAACCTACGCTTCCTCTCATTTCCACGCGTCCTCGGTTCAGTTTTCCATTCCACATTTCCTCCCAGCCCCCCATCGCCTGGAGTATTTCCTTTCTGCGCTTGCGCTGAACCTCACGTTACGTGCCCGGAGTGAAGCTGGGCACCGCTTCTTCCTCCAGGCATAGACCCGCGGCGGGAGTAGTGGGGGAAGGGAGGGGACCAGCGCGCTTGCGCGGCGGTGTGCATGTTGCTTCCCGTAGCCCTACCTGCTACTTTGAGCGACTCGCTGCGGCCGGGTAAGGCCTCCTCACGCCTAATGATTTTTGAAACTGAGTCTCCCATTATCCCGGTGGCGGAGCGAGACCAGAAACCGTGGAGCAGTCTTCGAGAGTTTGCGATCCCGGACAGCATAGACTGGGTCGGGGGTCGAGGGTCGAGAATCCAGGGGTGGGCGGAGCGAAGGGGGCGGATGGGGCTGCGGGGAGAGGAGGGTGTGGAATCCCGGGCAGGCGCAAGACTGTCCCCGTGCCGCCCTGGCTGTCTGCTTTTTAAAATCTCTTCCCGGAGTAGTAGAGCTTTTCCCTTACCGCGGGAGTTACACAAACCTTTTTTTAGCCAGAGTGGCTTACAGGATCTTCCGAGGGAGGAGCTGGTATTGCACCAAGGGTTTTTGTGTTTGGGTTAGGTTTTGTGGGCGTGTTTATGACTCCTGCGCCTTAGACCACTTTGGGAGTTCGCAAGCAGAGAACATTTGTACTGAATAGTTGACCGCATCTGGCTTAACTCTAGCTGAGAGTGCTGGTCAAGAAACATGGGTTTAAATCCTGCCAAGGTAGCTCACTGATGAGAAAATTAATAGATTCTTCCGACCCCCACGCCCTCCACTCTACAAAACTTGGGTCCAGATCGAAAAATTTAAATTCCTGGGTTCAAGTCAGCTGATATTTAAGTGCTTTGTGCTCCTAGGCGTTTAAAGAGAAGGGGTGAGGGTGGAGGAAGTGGTGCTCTAGAAAGAATGCTACTTTTGAAGGCAGGGAATCTAGGTTTGAATCCCTGACACGTGGGAGTCCGGGCAAATCATTTCACTTCTCTGGGCATCCATTTCTTAATTTGTAAAATGAAGCACTTGGGACTGACTTTTCAGAAAGGCCCCTTCCAGGTCTGTGTGATGTCTTCTAAACCTATCACCAGTTGTGACTTCTGGCCAAATCACACTTTCCGGAGCTTCATTATCACATCTGTTAAATGAGGCAAATCTTGCTTAACACCACCTACCACACCGGATTGTGGGGAAAAGTCAGACAATTTGCTAAAGAAAGAGGAACTATTGTTTTTCCCTAAACCTCCCTATAACACATAATTGATATAAGTAGAATTATAAAGAAGAAAATTTAAAGTTCCTGTCTTCCAGGAGTTAACTTCCGTTGGAAACAACTTAGAATTGACAAGCAATTGATTAATGTTGATGACTTATACAGTATAATATAATTTTAAGTTTGCAAAGCACTTTAAATACAAACTGTTGTTTAAGCTTGACATTACGGAAGCATTTTTTATTTCTATTAAAAATGTTTTCTCCAGCATAAAACCCTTTCCTGGCTTTTCATATTTGCATGAAGGGTTAGATCAAAAACAAAAGGCCTTTCTTAGGGAAATAATTAAAGGTAAGAACCAAACTTTGAACAGAGTACTTCTTGTCTTGTTAAACCTTCACCCAGTATGGCTTGTAACCTACACCAAGGGAAGAGCTCCCTTTTTTCCATTCAGAAAGGTTTATGATATTTTTAAGTCCTTTTAATCTGTGAAGTAAGTGGTCAGTGAAGGAATAAAGTTGTTCTAATTGAAGATCATGACTGGGATAACTAGAATGTTATCGCAAAATTATATTTTAAGATTATAACATTTTCCTTTTTTCCAGATTCCTATAAATATTACCTAAAGTTGTCTTGGATTAGAGATATTTGAGGGCATGATTAGAGGATTGTGCCAATTTATATATTTCTTTAAGCTAGAAAATACTTGGAAACAGAATGATAATAAATTTGCTTCTGGCAGTTACCTAAAAAGCATAGTACAACATTAACATTTTTTTTCTTTGACAACAACAGCTCTATGAAGTAGGTATTATCCCCATTTTACGGATGAGGAAATGATCCAAGAGGTAAATGATTTGCCTAGAATCAAGACTTTGACTCCTATCTTCCTGAATCTAAGCCCAGCACTCTATCCACTCTGTATCCCCTTGTGTACTCAGAATTTCCATTATGATTTTAGGAATCCTGTGTTAGGATCATTAAAATTTACCCTTACCAATTAATCATAAGCTAATGGCTTAACAATTAACCTAAAGTGAAAACAGAGCAACTATCCAGTGACTTGGAACCACTGCATCTCTGCCTCTTAACTATTACACAAGGTAGACACCAACTTTGTACCAGGAAGATACTTTATAAATTAGTTATTAGCAGAAAAGTAACAGCAGAGTTCATCAGACTAATCTAGGCATACTTGATAACATTTTATGGTGATATTAGAACACTTTTTAAATTCCCAAATGGAATTCTTTTTGTTATTACAAATAAACACAGTTGTCTGGCCTTTGTCCCACTTGCTAATGAGACTTCTTTAGATGGAGACAAATAAATGACTTCAAGGTCCCAGAAGTGAGTTTTCAGCTTAATACAAATGTTTTCTTAAAATGAGTAGCCAGTGTCTCGGATCAATGAGAGGTACATCATCTATGTTAATATTCACTGTCAAAAAGAAATTAGATGGTCTTGGCCTGGACCATTTCCAAGGTGAATTGCTACCTCTTGTATTTTAATATAGTCTGGAATATGACAGGTATCCAGTAAAATAGCCCCACAAAAATCTTTGAGCAAATAATTCCAGTTTAGCAAGAAATAGTAAAGTTGATTGACTTGTTCACCACTGATGTTTTTCTTGACCACTGAGAACCTCGGAATTTAGTAATAATTTTTCTTCCCTACTGCCTAATTATAAGGACAATTCTAAAATCCTGGTTCTAATACCCATCTCCATGCTTCTCATCCACTTACCTCCTCCTATCCCCCACTTTGAAAGCAGTAGGCAAGGGAAGCATTGAGGCAGCTATTCAGACAAGCAAATTTTTTAAAGCTTTTATTCGTTTTTAATGGATTCTTGATCATCTGAGTTTCCTAATTTGCTTTTTCTATTTTTTGATATTTGATTACATGAAATTAAATATAACTTCATTAGATAAGCTTGAATACTGACTTAGGGAATTATAAATTATACATGCTTACAAGTTCTTATAAGTACATGGATAGTTTATAACAGTAAAAGTGATCATGTCTCAGTGTATGAAGCATAGTAGAAGTAATAATATCTCTGAAATAACTATATGACATTATGAGAATTTACTAGTGTGAACCCCTATTCTTTTGAGGTTGCCATTCAACCCCATCCTTTGAATTAAGAACAAGGCCTGGGCTTATCTGTATAAGGAGGACACATGAGCACTCACTCTGGGAGGATGCCAGAAGCCACATGGCTCCCTGGCACCTGGAAGATACTTGCCTTCTGTCCCACTGATTCCTGACATCCTGAAGACCAGCTTCTGACCCTGATGGAGGTCAAGGCCACCAAATCAGAGAGACTTAGAAAAGTGTCTTCATGGAAAGCATAAGTTTTAGTTTCAAAAAGGAAATCACTCTCTTTTGCCCAGACCTGATAGAAAAGCAGCAGTGAGTGAATAGTGGCCAGGGAAACCCCTTCATGCTTGAGGTCAAGGTGGCGGGAGGGAGGTGAGGGGCATGAGAGAAGACTTGCAGAGGGAATAGCTAGCCACATGTTCCTTTATTTTCTCAGATCCACTTTTTATTATTTAATAAATAATTATAAATTGAGATACAATCTCTAGCGAATTTTAATTTTAAGGCAAGTTCAAAATCTCAGGGTTTCTCCTCATCTCTTCTTATTCCTAGTATCTATAGTTGGTTGGTACCCTAAAGATCATCTAATAAGGCTTCTTAAAGATAAGGAAACTGAGGCCCAGAGAAAAGAAGTATCCCAAAGTCATAGAGGTTTCAGTTAGTAGAGGGATCCATAACCAGATCTTCTTTATGCTATTGACTTTTTCTCTGTAATTTCTTTTTAATTTTAAGTGAGTAGGTAATGAACAACTCTAATACTCAGTTACCTGTATCCAGCCCTAGTGTGTCTCCAGAAGTCTCCTCAAGCATCTCCAACTGCCTTTTAAATGTTTCAAAATGGATGTCTTGAAGGTGTCTAAAACTGAGCGCATACACAACTAAACTCATGTTTACACCCTCCCCCACCCCCGCCCAGAACCACTCCAGATTTCACTATTTCTGTTCACCATTTCTGTTCATCCTTTCAGTCACCTACATTCACAGTATTGGTGTTAGCCTTGATTCCTCACTTTCTTTCAATCCACATATCCAATCAGTTCTGTCTTCACAGTACCCCTTGAGTTTGATTCCTCTTTAAGTAGTAAATAATAACTTCCTAGTTCAGGGCTTTGCCAACTCTTGCTTGAACTGTTAATATAGCCTTCTAATTGGCCTCCCTGTCTCATATCTGTCCCCCTCCCAATGCATCCAACACAATTGCCAGGTTGATTTTCATGAAGTTCTGACTAGGTCACTGCCAATGGCTCCCTGTCAACTCCAGGAACAAATATAAAATCCTGTATTGGCATTTAAAGTGATTTGGCAAACTGGCCCCTTCCTAACTGTTCTAGACTTTTTACACTTTACACATACTCTGAGCTAGTGGCACTGGCTTTTCTCAACTCTGCCTTTTTACTCTTCCCCCATATCTAGAATGCTTCCCATCCTTATCTCTGTCTCCTGGTTTCCTTCACAACTTAGTTCAAGTTTTAAAACAACTAGAAAAGGCATATTCTGGTTCTCTTCCACCCAAGAAGTTTTAATATACTTCTGCATGTTGCTTTTAATCCTTACAACAACCCTATGAGGTAGGTAGGTCGTACATTTATAGATTAAGCTAAGGGAGGTTGACTGATTTGTCCACAGTCACATAGTACTAAATGACAAGAGCTAAAACTGAAACACAGGGCTTCCAAAGAGGATAGTTATCTAGATCACACATAAGGCACAGTGGATAGAGTGACTGGCCTGGAGGTAAAAAGGCCTCAATTCAGGTCCAGCCTTAAATACTTATTGGCTGTGTAATCCTGGGCATTTAACCTCTATTTGCCTCAGTTTCCCCATCTTTAAAATGGAGAAAATAGCACCTACCCCTTAGAGATGTTGAGGATCAAATGAAATAACAACTATAAAGTTTTTAGTTCAGTGTCTGGCACATAACAGGCACTAAATAAATATTAGCTGTTATTAATGTAGTTCTACCTAACATCTTCTGGACATTGATGGTATTTACCTGGAAAAACATCCTAGTACCTTAGTCCATGAGTTGGGAGGTGGTAGAAATCTAGAGCAAGAATTCCCTTTCCTACCTTCTACCTATTGCTTATACCTATAGCCTTTTAGAACCCTATATCTAAAGATAATTCTCTGCCCACAACCATGTATCCATCCCCAATTACATAATGAACCAAGAGCTGAACTATCTGAAAGTCAACCTGTATGTGGCAATCAATGTTAAACTGAAAAGAAATTGGATGCACAAATTACAAACCTCAGCTAATTTGAGGTCTGGAATTTTTTATGCCTAAATTTTATATTCATAAGAGTTAAGAATAATTTCTATTTTTAGTCTTCGTACTTGATTTTTATGGTTTAGTAATTTTTCATAAGATTCTACTAATTTTTCAACTATTCTCCAATTATTGAATAAGAGTTCCAGGTTCTTCCTACTAAAAAAATTAAGCAAATATATATTATATATGTATACACACATATATATGTATGTATGTAATGTTTTTTTTCCTTTCAACAACTTCCTTTGGGCATAGTCATAATAATGAGATCACTGAGGTCAAAAGATAAAATTCTTTAGCTCTTTTTTTCCTTTTTAGCCATACTGCTTCCTTAAAAGATTGCACCAATTTATAACTATACCAACTATATAATAGTGTGCTTATTTCTCCACAGCTTCAATGAATGAATTTTTTTAAACCATTGAAAATTTAGTGGGCATAAGGTGTTTTTAGATATAATATATTTGTGTATATATTAAATATAAATAGCCCATTTCAACTAAGTCAAATTGAGATACTTCAAAAAAACTGGGTTATACTACTATTTTCATCTTACTGTTTATTCATAGCCTAGGGAAAAAAGACAAAAATTTCCAATTCATGGATCCTTCAAATGAAAACAGAATTCTTTTTACCTTTAGAATAAATATGGCTAGCGGCAGCTGGGTAGCTCAGTGGAGTGAGAGTCAGGCCTAGAGACAGGAGGTCCTAGGTTCAAACCTGGCCTCAGCCACTTCCCAGCTGTGTGACCCTGGGCAAGTCACTTGACCCCCATTGCCCACCCTTACCAATCTTCCACCTATGAGACAATGCACCGAAGTACAAGGGTTTAAAAAAAAAAAAAGAATAAATATGGCTATAAAAGGCAAATTAACATTTCTGTAAGCTCTGCTAAATGATGTGCTTCAGGGACTTCTATCAATCCAATTGTATAGCTCTTTAAAACTATATCCAGTCAATGGACCTGGATTCAAATCCCACTTCTGCCCCTTTATTTTCTTATTTGTAAAATGAAGGCCGTCTATTACCTACATCTTAAGGATCCCTTCCAGCTATAAAATCTATGATCTATGAACAAATCATTTTTTTTCTCTTCATAGCCTTAAAACATATTGTAGATGGTTTTATGGAGAAGTGATGAGATCATATCTATAGATAACTTTTTTTCTTTAGTTATGGCACTAGGTATTAGCCTCTTCTGTTACCCTCCCCCCAAAAAAGAGCTAGAAATAGTCCATGACCTTTTTAAGGAAAGTTTTATAAGTAGGCTATATTATCTGAATATGTTATCTCAAGTACTATGTAATCAGAAGGCTTGATCTCCATTTCATGATCATGCCTTGGAGCTTTACTATTTCTTAAGTTAAAATTATCTTCAAATGTTTTTTTTAATTTATTCATCTAGTTTTACCTACCTTGCCTACAGATATGATGCCCAAAGTTTACTACATCATCAATGTTATTACCAACAATTCCTTCAAAGGGTCATGGTCTGTACACAAATATAAAAACAAAAACAACTTTCTGTCCTACTAGTTAGTCTACCATAAACCTTCACAGGACCTTCTTTAGTCATCCTCATTTAGTATAGTATACATGCTCAATAAACTGCCATAGGCTTCATCTGGAACTTTAACCTACAGTGTCTTTCAGTAACGATGCCCTTTCTGAAACTAGCAGACACAGTGCTGACTGATCCCATTCAGTTCAGCGTTCTCATTTTAATGGTCAGCTTTCAGTTTGCCCTTTAAAAAATGCTGCTATATATTTTAAAAACATCTTTTGATCTCTGCTTGTGCCAGGGGGAGTTGTACCTTAGAATGCATTGATTGGTTTGGATCTCCAGTGCCTAGAGCAGTTTAATCCCTAGTTACTTCCCCTCCTCCCCTCTAACTCCTGATTCCCTGAAAGAATTTACATTCATGATGGATTCATTTCCTTAAGCCATCTGGTGGCTCTCACCTGTAACTGCAGAATCCAACCATGGCCCAGGAATAAATTTTGGTATGTGCCTGGGTACGTGCAAGACTTATCACTTTCTTACAGTCTAGGTCACGTAGATAGTCTTGAGATGGTGTGAAGTATGCATAACAATGTCAGCATTTAAGGAAGTGATCATTTCTTCACAACGCCGACTAGACAGTTATTTTAGTATGAAGTAGGGTGTGGCAACATTAAGATACAAAACGAATGGCCTAAATGGGCAGAGAACTGGCCTCACAGCAAAGGAAACCTGGGTTCAGGGTAACACATACTAGCTATATATCACTCATAAGACCCACCACTGTGTGTTTTGAGTAGCCAGCAGGACACAATTAGTTCTAGAAAAAAAAAACAATGCAATGGCATAATAAGGAAAGCAATAACAAAACATTTCCTCATGATCCCAGGACACAGTCCCTCACAAATGCACGTACATAGCTTCAGAGGGAAGAGTGGAAACACATAAAGAACACTCATGGGCACATACGAAACTCAAGTAACCACAAAACTTGCAAAGAGGATTCATTCATGCCATGCTGTAAAGTACTAATGTCTTCTAGTGACGTCATTATAATCCTCCCACTAACCCTGACTTTATAGTCTCCTCTGCTCCACTGGCATCTGCAGGACACTCTTCTGCCAGGTGCTACTATGACAGACACGTGTCAGCCCCCTCCCCGGGAAAGAGTAGGTGCTGCTCTGCCCACTTAAAGCCCTTACCAGGCTTTTTCTCCAGCTCTGATAGATAAGACCCAAGAACTTTTGCCACTCAGACCAGCAGAGAGCTTCCATCTCTTCAGATTCTAGTTTCCAAGGCATTTTATTTCCTTTGCAAAAACATTCTCAACTCCAGGTGCCACACTCTTTAGAACAAAAACCAGAGTCATCCTCGCTAACAATCTTTTCTTTGGGCTCCTTTCCCTAGTCCAGGGTTTAACTGTCAAGAGACTTCTCTCTTATAATTATTCCATATATTTCCATCTTCAGTCTATGAAAGTAAGGCTATATACCAAGCAATAGTTATTTGTCTAATAATCACCAGGCATCTCTGTGGGCTAAGGATTCTTTAGTTTTTAAACCTTAAGTCTTTCCTATTATGCCACATGGGTTGAGGGGATAAAGAAAAATTCAGAGACCCAATACTAATCCTGTAGGTCATTCTTTCTATACCTGCTCAGCTCCTTCACATGCAGATACAGCTGGTCAAAGCCTAAAAGTGGCTTTGCCCAACATGTTTACATCATGTTTAAATCATTAAATATGCAGCCAAAGTTGTCTGTACTTCCTCCTCTATGGAAATATCACATGTTTTCCAACCACCCCTTGTTTAAAGGCAGTTGATGACACAATTGATAAAGGGATTGGGTCTAGAGTTAGGAAGACCTGAATTCAAATTCAGCCTCAGACACTTATGTGTGACCCTGGGCAAGTCAGTTCTCCACTTCAGTTTTATCAACTCAAAAATGAGGATAATAATAGCACCTATCTCATAGGGTTTTTGAGGATCAAGTGAGATAATAATTACAAAGTACTTAGCACAGTGCCTGACACATAGTAGATGCTATATAAAGGTTTATTCCTTTCCCTTCCATCATTGCTCCTCCTAGATGACACTCTAGCCTTGGCCTAGATAGCCCCTCCAACATCTTTTCTCATACCACCTCTGGCTCACAGATCCTGGAGGAGATGAAAAATAAAGTTGAAATACCTGCTACTACTAGACCATTCCATTACTTAAAAAGTTCCCTTACCTGGACATTTGCCACATTCAGATTTTCCCCCAAACTAGATTCTCAGCAGTTTTCCATGAAGATATAATCATTCCACCTTAGCAGGTTCAATACCTAGAGCACAGTCTTCCACTTTACCCCAACTTCTGCCCTCCTATTATCAAACTCCAAAATACATATTGTTGTTCTCTCAAAAACTCTAAGCTCCCCTTTCCCCAATCTCCTCAATTCCTCTATTCTACCCCAACTATTCAGAAAGCTGGTGACTCCCTTGATTCTACCATCCTCCATATATTTCCATGACCCTGTACACACTCTCTCTCTTTCTTTCTCTCTCTCCCTTTCCCTTTCTCTCTTTTTTCCTTCTCTTTCTCTTCCTCTCTCCCTCCCTCTCTCTCTCCTCCTCCTCTCCCTCCTTCTATCTCTCCTCTTGTGGCTTATACCTATTCTTTGTCCTATGATCTCTGTAATCATCTACCACTCATTTCTTTCCCAAGCTATTACCCTTGTTCTCCTCCTTTCCCAGTAGGTAAAATAATTAAACTCTTGGTGTGGTATTGCTCCCTTATCCTATCAGTGCTCTGCCTAACCAAATCACAACCTTAAACTATTTCCATCATCATCCTCCTTGATTCCAACTCACATGGTGCTGAACTTCTTACTTTACTGAAGGAAGTCACAAAACAAAGTTTGTTATACAAGCTGGAATGGATGGTTCTCACTTCAGTAAGGATTTTTTTTTCAAAATTGACACTATATCCCATTGACAAAGGTTAACAATTCCAGACTTTTTCTCTTCTCAGAATGTCTCCATTCCCATACTCTCAGGTTAGTAGTCTCTTCTTAACCTTACTGAGAAAAAAAGAGAACATCTATTAGGAGTTCCCTCTCCTCTCTACCTTGCCTTTTAACCTTATAACTTCATCCTCTTACCATTTTGTTCTTTAATCTCTGATAAAAAAGGATGCTTATTGTCCTTACCAAAACCAGCCCCTCTACATAGACACCTGATCCTCTCTCATCCAATTTTTTTCAACAGATTGCCTCCACTCTCATTCACACTCTGTAGGGATTAAAAATTAATGGTTTGACTAAAATATATGAAAATTATAAATAATAATGGTGGTCACCAATTCAAAGTATTATTGCTCAAAGTCAAAATGACCTTTAATAGCTTTTATTTGCAAAAGAGGTGGAAAGAGTGAAAGTAGAGAAATACAAAAGGGTAGAGAAAATATTAGCCTATCTAAGCAAATATTGCTCCAGTGCTCCACTCAGCCAGGACTTGTTGACCTTCAACATGAATTAAACTCTCTCCAGAAGACAGGAAAGGAAAGCCAGCTATTCAGTCACCCAAGTTCCCTCCAAGAGGCAGGTCAAGATGATGACTCAAGCTGAAGGTGACTCTTGTGGCCAACTTTCTTCCTTGAAGTCAAACTTCTAGCCCCAGAAATTCAGGGCCTTTTATAGTGGCTTCTTGTCCCTTCTCCTCTTCACAAGGGCCAATCACAGCTTCCAAATTGCCCAGCACTGCCCAGAGGGCAGTGTCAGTGGGATCCATTTCTCACCTTCTGGAGGTGTGAATTCTCATCAAAAAGGTTCACAGTTTCCTGGCTGATTGAGTTTCTGAGGGTGTGAATTTACTAAGTGTCTTGTGAGCTCTTCCACCTAGTTCAAGTTTGTGCTGATTCAATCAAAAGGTAGACAAAAAAAGAGTTAATCCTGTCTTCACAATCTATTGAGGTACTAAGTAGGGGTACTTAAGTTATTGTTAACCAAAGTGTTAACTCCAAGTAGGCAAAGAGAATAAAGGATTCCCTTGTTATAAGGGTAAACTCAGAATAAACAGAGAGAACCAAAAATTTCCTTTCACAACTCTCACAAACCTTTAATTTCTATTTATTGATTTCTTTCCCACTGCCTATGAACTCAAATATGTCTCCCTATCTTTTAAAACTCCTACTATCCACACTAGCTATTATATTATATCTATCCTCCCTTTCTCAATCAAACTTGAAAAAAAATCATTTCTAGAGGTGAAATAAGGTGGTGGAGTGAGAAGAAGTATTTTTGCCTTGTTTACCCAATGTACCTCATCCTCAACAATCTAGGAGACATGCCAGCCTGAATTCTAATTAAGAAAGCCAAGAAAAACTCACAGTGAGTCATTTTCCCAGCCCAGAGCAATTTAGGTAGATATAAAAGAGAAAACTACAGATACTAGGGATGTGAGACTGCTTGCCAGGAGCACAAATCAAAAGTAGCAAAGAGCATTTCAGCATCCAGGGATGGAAAAAAACCTCAGGCAGCTAATAGTGGCTTCTCCCACATGGCAGAAGATTATTTGTGTTGCCTAGGAGAGTCTGAGCCTATATCTTAGGCTAGCTCTTCTGCCAATACTTCTTTATTTGATCATAGGTGAACAGTGATTCTAAAACAGATGTTTCATATCCTGGGAGACGGCCTCATGAATTTGAGAAGTTCTCTCAATCAGTGCTGGTTGTGTTGGGGATTATTTTGTACCAACTGTTCTTAATGTAAACTACTCCTTTCTAAAAAAAACTCAAACCAACTAAATAATTCTCAAATGATAAGTAAAGCAGAAAGTATACTAAATACTAAAAAGACAGCTTCCCTGTCAGGTATACCCCTAAAGCCCTGAGGGGACATAGTAGTTCTAGGGACCCAACTCATCCCCAAAAGTTTTGGCATGTGCATTTATTTATAGTTAGATAGATATAGATATAGAGGCACTTGTTATATCCCCTATTGAAGTATAATTTTATTGGTCAAGGATTTTCATCTTTGTCTCTATCTCCAGCATTTAGCATAGTCTCTGATCCATAGTGAATGCTTCATAAATGGTTGCTTACCATATGACTGAACAATATGAGGATATACTTCTTTCAGACTTTGGTCCATAAGCATATCATAAAAAAGAATACATTTGTAATTGGCAAATGTGACCACTTAAGACTTGAGAATATGCTCATATCTCATTGTCTCTGCTATGTTTATTATTCTATGATTTCACCAAAGGGATTGGGGGCACTCAATAGGTATCTCCTGGTTAGTGTCCTGTTTATATGAAATGAACTGTTTAAGTGCCATAAAGAGACCTACACTCCATCAAAAGATCCAGAATAAACTTTGGGATACAGTGAATCAAACTGAAGGGGGTGGAACACATTTATTCTGAATGTAAACTCTTATGCCAAAGGAGATTGCCCCCAATTGGCTTTTTGTCAATGTGCCTAGCAAACATTGGTTTTGTTCTCTCTTTTAGTTCCCTCTTATCTCCAACTTTTGTAGTTTCCTCTTAGAAAGTGCAACATTGTATGTACCTTTAGCTGGAAGATCTTTAGAGGTATAAGCTAGTTATGTTAAATGATTCATAGGGGAGACTATTCTTCCAAAGAATCACAGGGGGGATTGCAAAGATAGAATTATCTCTCTTTGTCTATTTTAATGAAATCAATCAGCAACCTTTAACTCAATCAATCAAGAACTCAAAGCACTCCTACTTAACCATTAAGTACAGAGATCACAAGTCACTTACTCTAATAAGTGACACCTCCAAAGACCACTGCTTCCCCACTCCCCACCCCTGGAAGTGCTAGGCAAATTGGGAGGCTGTGATTGGTTCCCACAAAGTGGGGGAGCAACAGTAAGTGATGTCAAGAAAACTGCTTTAAAAAGGTGATCCCAAGGATTCAGTCATTCATACTGCATTGGTGAGCCAGGTTGGAGGAGGACTTTTTGCTTCCTTGGCTTTGGAGAGGCCCATCCCTTTCCTAGCATTTGGAGAGATTGGCTGAAATTCCTGCCTTGGCTTTGGAGAAGGCTGCATTGGTAGAACTCTAACTAAAGACTCCACACGGAAATTGAGACCTGAGGAAGCCTCCTGCTGGGGTGCTGAACCAGACCTCACTTTGCAGAAGAAGCTCTTAGGGCTGGTAGACTTGTTAAAAATCTGTCTCTTTATCTACATTTTCTACTTTCACTCTTTCCACTTCTTTGTAAATAAAAGCTGCTAAAAGTAATTTTGACTTAAGCTATAATATTGTAAAATTGGTGACCACAATATAACTTTATAACTCTCTTATTGAGTCAAAAAGCCCAATTTTAATCCTTATAATACTGAGCACCTAAAAGAGAAGGGGGCACCATGGATTGGGAAGGAAGGAGAAAAGCATAAATAAAGAAAGATGAACATGAGAATCCCAAAGACAAACTTTTTAAACTTGACAATTTTGTACACAGATGGCCTTGTACACAAATAGAAGCTATACACAGGGGGATTTCTGTCATGCACAGCTGGCCAAGCATACAACCTAGCAACATTAATCATGTAAAAGTTATAGAATGTTAACATCTGGTATATACCTGAGAGGTCATTTCGCCCCCACCTCATTGTTTTACATGTGCGAGAACTGACACCCAGAGAGGTGACTTCATATAACAAAAGTTATATTACTGTAAATAGCAAACTAAAGACCAAAGTCAGGGTCTTTTTCCACAACACCAGGTTGGTGTATTTCAAATAGACCTGATTTATAAAAAGTATTAATCAAACCAGAGGCAATACAGTGTTTTGTAAAAAGAACACTGATATGGAATTAGAGGCCCTTGGTCTAAGTCTTAGCATTCCCATTTACTAACTATACTTCTGAACCTCAATTTCCTCAACCATACATTGGGGTTAATATTTGTACTACCTATTTCACAAGGATATTATGAAGATCAAATGTGATAGATACAGGATTATATAAATGTAAGATACTATAGCCTTCTAGGTCCTAAAGGAGCAAACTTTCATAAAGAATGGAGAAAATCATATTATCCATATTTTTGTTTCCCTATGCCTCTACATTTTATTTCTTGGCTTTCAGAAGCTTAGAAAATATTTGAGAGCTGTCATTCATGATTAGGTTCAATGACTCCACAAGGAATAACAATAATAGTAATTAGTATTAAAATATAAACTCCTTAATGGTAAGGAATATTTTACTTTTGTCTTATGTTCCCTAGCATCTAACACAGTGGTTTGCATATCCTAGGTGCTTAATAAATGTTTGTTGAATAAAAATAACTTCCATTTCTAAAGTAAATAAAACATTTTCCTAACAACAATCCTGTGAAGTAAGGATAGGGCGAATTTGAACTGATAAACTTAGGGCTACAAGAGACCTTAGAGATAGAAGTCCCATCTTCTCAGTTTATAAATAAGAAAACTAAAGTCCAAAGAAGTAGAATCTGTAGAGCTAAGAAGTTTGAGAACTAAGAATCAAATCCAGATGCTTTTCTTAGAGGCAGAATGGCATAATGGATAGGGCCTTGGACCAGGATCAGAAAGTCTCCCTCTGGAGACTTCCACATATGCAGCAAGACCCAGTTTGCATTCTGTGGCTTCCAACCTAAGTACTTTGTTCCTTTGAGCATGTGGGAACAGATCTATCTAGATTCCTGCTAGCTCCCAGACTCATTTTGGTGTCTTAGAGATCACCTAAGGCTCTAGCTTGCCGCATTTAGATTTGGGTTGAAAATGTAGACATTATAACAACTTAAAATTTATAACTTTTATCCAAACATCTCACACCCCGTCCCATTAAAATTCTTGCCACTCCTTCCAAACGTGGCATGACCCAAGAATTATATATTCATACACTGAGATTATATATATATATATATATATATATGCTTTGCAAACCTTAACACACTATACAAATGGTGTACAGCTATTTTTTGAAATTACCATTATTTTAGACAAGAGTACATATACTGAATGGAATTGAAAGAAAAAGATCAGTATTACCAAGTGTATAACTACAGTTGCTCTGAGAAAGGTCTGAAATTTTCAGTCCTAAGCAACCCTCATCTCCTCACAAGGTCCCAAATCCCAGGATCACAGCAGTTTCAGCTGTTCCCATTAAGATCTCAATGTCTCTTTCATCAGGAGAACAGATGCAGCCAGAGGCCATTTGAAGAAGAGGGCTAACAGGCCATCCCTCAGTTAAAAAGTCACCCGTAGAAGAAGAGAAACAATTTCTCCATGTGGTGAATAGTGATTCCTATCCAGATTCTTGTGGAGACAGCTGGCCCATCACCAAGGGGAAGCTGGAGTTCAGTGGAGAACACAAGAAGGAATTTTCTTGACAACTGCAGCCTCCCCCAGGCCCAGGCCTCCACTCTGTAGGGGCACCGTGCTGCTGTCTCACTGCCCATGCTCCTTCTCAGGTGTGCTTTGTATGGATGTGTGCCACTCAGAGCCTCCTCTGGCATGGCTTCCCATAAAGCAGGCAGCTGCCTTTGTTTTAGCACAGCATTCCATGACTTCTTTGGCAGCTCTATTTATGGTGATCCCTGGAGGCTTCACAAGCCACATATATTTCACAACTGCATCTTCAGGAAGAGAATAATAGAGAGGAATCCAAAGGAAAGAAGAAAATCTAGTGGAAACAGTCTTTCTTAAATATGAAGACCAAATGTAAAGAGCTTTGTAAACTGAAGAGCTCTGTATAAGTGAAAGATATTATTATTACTAGTATTTGTATTTCTTCCCTCCTGAAAGCCAAGAATCCAGGTGTGGACCATACTGATGCTCCATCTTTTAGTTATTGTTCTTCCCTAGGGTCAGGAACACACCCACAGTTAGAGTAGGCAAGTAGGTGGTGCAATGGATAGCATGGTCAGCTTCGAGTAAGGAAGAACTAGGGCCAAATCCTGCCTTGGACAGTCCTTAGGTGTATGACCATAAGCAAGTTGCTTAACCATTCAGCCTCAGTTTTATCTTCAAAATGGGAATAATAATAGCACCTACCTCATAGAGTTATTGAATAAAATACTTTGCAACCCTTAAAGCATGTGTAAATGGCTAGCTATTTTTTATTATTATCACTCTAGGCATTTCACAAACATTTAGACCATACCTCTAAAGTGCTTTGTTTTCTGTGACATACCAAATGAGAAGAGGAGGAAGGAAAACGTAGAGTGAGTAGGGTTTTGTATGTTCTTTCCCTATCTTGATTGCAGTTTGCACTGATACCTCAAGTGCCCCAATGACAGCCTTGATTCCTTCAATACAGAAGTCAAACCAAGTAAGAGCAGAAAGAACCCCAAAAACATACATCTCCTAGAATGAAGGTCAGAAACTGGCCTCTACTTCACAGGAATGTGCAAAGGACAAATGAAGAATATTCACCCACAGTTCTTTAAGGTCTTTGGAAGAAATGTGTCATGTTATTTTTTAAAAATAAATATAGTATAATTACCATGTTGCAGCACTTCACACATTGATTTAGAATTCAACTAAAGGTTTCAAGGAAAAAATCTTGAATGATTATCAGGATTCTTTTCCCCACTTATAAGAACACAATGGCTCAAAGTAGGGTTTTTGTGTGCATATTATGTACTTTGTAAGCACATGTCTATAATAAAGCTTATTCTACTTCTTTCTTCCCTGTTTATTATACAGAAGAACATAAGCCTTGCATTTTTCTGAACTGTTAATTTGGTACCTCATTGCAAGTGTAAAACTTGCATTAAAAGATTGTGTGAGTACAAGTCAATCAGCCATTTAAAGAACAAATCTCCTTTTACCATACCATTAAGCCAGAATATCAGGGTACAAAATATAGGAGGTGTGCCTGGAAAGCAATTGGTGTTTTTTTTTTTGTAAAACAGACCAAAATGTATACATCCAAATGAGTGTTTCCCTTCAAAATAGTTAGCTTCCAAGACTACACATTTTGTTAACACAGTAGGGAAGGCAATGGAATGGAATTATAGAGGTAGAAAGTGAGAGGGTGCAGCTGTTTGTTCTATGAAATTGCCCTGATAGTATTTCCACTCATGATGGGGATGCATGCAGCCAACATATTTTAAGTAAGAAAGGCAATGTAACCATTAATAGTATTCCTCTTTAAATGAGCTTTTTTATAATATTGAAGACACAGAACGGTACAATGTAGAAGGAGGGAAAAGAGGTTATAGAGATTCTTTATAGCAGGAAAATAGTATTACTACATTGGTCCAGAGTCACTGTGGTGGTTTCCCTTATATGTCAGTTCTTGTAAAGTCAGAGTTGGCATAGTGGGTGGTACAATGGTCTTGTACTCAGGAAGACATGAGTTCAAATGCGTCTTTGTGACACTAGGCAAGTCATTTAACTTCTGTTTCCCCCAGTTCGCATAAATTTGACTTAAGTAAAGTTCTAGTTTAAAAAGAAAGAAAAACCTGGGAAGACTTAGATGGACTGATGCAAAGTAAAGTGAGCAGAACCAGGAGGTCAACGCAATGATGATCAACTGTGAAAGACTTAGCTTTTCTCAGCAATACAGGGAGTTAAGACATTTCTGAGGGTCTTAGGATGAAAAATGCCATCCATCTCCAGAAAAAGAACAGATGGACTCTGAATGCAGATTGAAGCATACTTTTTCAACTTAATTTTTTTGGGGGAGTTTTTTGGTGTTTTAATTTGAAACATGGTTAATATGGAAATGTTTTGCATGACTTCACATGTGTAATTTACATGAAAAATAATCTAGGTGAAATCTTTTTGTATATCTATTATCAAATAGCTTGCCTTCTTAAGAAGGGGGAAGATGAGAGGGAGGGGATTTGTAATTTAGAATTCTTAAAAACAAATGTTAAAAATTGTTTTTACTTATAATTTAAAAATAAGACTAAAAGAGAAAGGAAAATTTGTATTGCTTTTAAAAAAATGAAGTTCTAGTTTTACAATGACATTTTCTGTTCCATAAACTCTAGTGGCTCCCTGATATCACCAGTATTCAACTTCTTTAATTAGTCTTCTGCCTGACACTTAAAGACCTTTATAACCTAGCCTTTTCTTACCTTTCCTTCACTCCCTTTCATGTATTCTCTAATCCAGTTACACTGGCTTATTTGTTGTCCCTCATACCCCATCTCCCAGTTCCTTGCCTCTGCATTGACTACCCCTTTGCCTGGAATGTTCTCACTCTTCTCCTCTCTCTTAGCTTTCCTGGTTTCATTCATTCCTTCACTCAGCTTACATCTACTGTCAGCAAGTGGCCTTTCCTGGTCTTCCCTAAAGCTAGTGCCTTCCCCCAAGGTTACCTTCCATCTACTCTGTGTGGAGTAGATATCTTATATGTACATAGTTATTTACATGTCGTCTCTCCCATTAGAACAATCTTCTTGAAGGCAGGGACAGTGGTTTTACCTTTCTTTGTTGAGTAAATTCTGGAATTATTCTCTCCCAGACGAAATCAGAGTACAGCTCTCCTTCAGTGTTCTAGGGGTATCCTTGAGAGGAAAACATTTAATAAATGCTTGTTGAAATGACCAATATGGAAGTGTTTTGCATGATAATACATGTATGGCCCATATCAAATTGCTTGCCATCTCCAATGGGGGAGGAAAGAGAGGGCAGGAAATGTCTTGGATCTTGCTATTTTGGAAAACATATGTTGGAAATTATTATTACATGTAATTGGGAAAATAAAATATCGTTGAATAAAAAAATGCTTGTTGATTTCATCCATGCCAGGCCTCTGCTCTGATCCCTTTTCTCCCTTATACTAATTTGCTGGGTGATCTCATTAACTTCCATGACTTCAAATTCTCATCTCTATGCAGTTAACTTTCAGATATACCTGTCAAGCCTTTTCTCCCAAGCTTCAAGTTTACATCTCTAACTGCCTAGTAAACATATCAAACAGTATTTCTGTAGATATTTTAAACTCTGAATGTCCAAAACCAAACTCATTATCTTTCTCCCATAAATTCTCTCTTCTTCCTAATTTCAATATTACTATCCTTCTGGGAACCCAAGTTGTAGCCTAGGTATCATTTTCTACTCTTCAATCTCTTTTACCCCATCTTTTCCAAATCCAATCAGTTGTCAATTCCTATCATTTCTCTCTTCATAAACCTCTCACATATGCTACCTTTGCTCCTCTAATATTGCCATCATCTTGGTTCAGGCCTTATACCTGGACTATTGAAATGACCTTCATGTTGGTTTCTTTGCCTCAAATCTCCCTCTATATCAGTCCATACTCTATTCAGCTATCAAACATCTTCCTAAAGCTCAGGTCACCTTCCCCTGTCACCTTCTTATCCAGTAAACTCTAATGGTTCCCTCTTGCCTCCAGAATAAAATATAAAATCTTCTGTTTGGCTTTTAAAGGCTTTCATAACCTGGCCCTTTCCTACCTTTTCAAACTTCTTACACCTTGCTTACTTTCTCAAATTCCATGATCAAGTGACACTGACCTCCTTGCTTGTTCTTTGCATTGGCCATTCCATCTCTTAACTTGGAGCATTTCAACTGACCCATTCCCATGCCTTAAATTCTCTCCCTTCTCATCTTATCCTTCTAGCTTCCCTGGCTTCCTTTAAGTCTCAGCTAGAGCCTTTCCTTCTACAAGAGGTCTTTTCCATTTCTCCCTAATCTTAATGCCTTCTCTCAGAGACTATCCCCAAAGCACCCTATAGATAACTTCTTTGTTCATAGTTGTTTGCAGGTTATCTCTCTGATTAAACTGTGAGCTCCTCGAGAGCAGGGGATGGTTTTTACCCTTCTCAAGATCCTCAATACTTAGCACAGTGCTTTGCACATAGTAGGCACTTAATAAATGCTAAATGGTTGGCTTTTCACAGTGGTTGATTCCCTCAATAATGGCTACGAAAACTAGCTAAAAGCAAGGTGGGTATTCTTAGAGTAATTGCTAATCTCAAGGCTCTTGGATTCAGGGGCTTGAGTAAACTCTATATTTCCAAATGATCAGCTAGTCTTTGCTTAAAGACTTCTAGGGGGTGAAAGTTATTACCTTTTTTTTTGTAAAACTGGTCCATAAGAAAAATGCTTGCATTTTTTTTTCTTTGGAACAAAGGAGGGATAATATGAATGCCAAATCCCATTCCTTTTATGATTCTATAATATGTTATATATATACATATATATAGTACTTTATAGCTATTCTGTTCTGATCTTGCCCCCCCCCCCATGTTTTCATTCTAGGCCAATGAAACTATACATCTTTGATATTCTGCTTTGTTGTGGTCCTGTGCTTCTTGACTGAAGTTACACCTGGGTTAATGCAAAGAACTTCGGATGTCATTTTCTACTGCTAAAATGAGCCTGGGCAGTATCCGCAGGAAGTTAGGGCTGATGCACACCCTGTATGCATGATACAAAGTATATACCCTGTATTCATCACATTTGGACAAAAGTCTAGGGTCAGAGGACCCATTCCAACAGGCATGGGCATACTCAGGTTAAATCCCATTCTATTTCTGTATCTCTAGCTTAAATTATTCTATAAAAGGGGGTTGCTCAAGGCTCAAGGTCTTCTGATACTGACCAGAGGCCAGCCTTATTGGGAGACTGGATCCCTCTCTCAATAAACCTATTTCTTTTTGACTTGGAGACTTTGTTTCATTTTTTTGTGTCTTAGCTAAAACATTTCCCCAACAAACCCTTACCTTCTGTCTTAGAATTGATACTAACCCAAGGCATCAATTAATTGATACAAGGCAGAAGAGCAGTAAGGGCTAGACAATTAGGCTTGAATGACTTGCCCTGGGTCACATAGCTGAAAAGCATCTGAGACCAGATTTGAACCAAGGACTTCCATCTCCAGGCCTGGCTCTCTAGCCACTGAATCACTTAGCTGCCCCAAAGTTATTGCTTTTTAAGATAAATGTTTAAAAGCCTATAGTAAGGTAATGACTGTAGCCTGAGAGAGGAGGGAATGAGGCATTCAGGCAGGATAAAATGGAATTTAGTAAATGATTGGCTATGAGAAAAAAGGGATAAAGGAAGAATCAAAGATAGCACTTTCAAACATGGGAGAAATAGTGAATGGGGTTGCCATAAGCAGAAGCAGTAGAAACTGCAAGGTACAATTTAGGAGGAAAGATAAAAAGCTTGATTTTAGACTGGTTGAGTCTTGGGTGTTGGTGAATCATCCAGGTGGACGTGTCCTAGAAGCAGTAGATTATAGTCCATGTGGACATGGAATTCAGAGAATAGAGCCTAGCTGGAGGTACAGATTTGGAGTCATCTTCATAAAGAGTATTTGAAGTTGTAGGGGTGAATAATATTGCCAAGGGAAAGAATATAGACTGAGAAGAGACGAGCTTGAAAGACAGAACCTTACCCACCACTTAATTTATATCAGAGAAATGCAGTGGAATTAAGTAATTACTTTCTTAAAACTAGAATTTTCTCTAAAAAGCATTTCAAGTGTTCAATTACTAGTACTACATAACAATCTAATTATGTAATTAGTAAGAAATTATAGCTGTGACATTTGAGATTCAGAACAAGATAAAAAAAACTTTTGCTGCTTTTCAAAATAATTCAAGAAGTTTTATTCATGTGCTTTTTGCATAATGGTATGGCCCCATAAGAACTTCTAACATCTTGAAATCTGCCAAAAAAATTCTTGAAATATCATAGGGTTTTTGTTAAAGATAAACTTAGCTCAATTCCATTCAATTGAATGAACATTTACTGATTACCTGTTATGTACCAGGCCCTCTTAATAAATGCTAAAGCTGAAAAAAAAGATGAATATTATAATCTCTGACCTTAAGGAACTTATAAGAAGATGTCATGTTTGCCAAAAAACTTAGACACTGTAGCATAATATTGCATGATATAACCCATGACAGCATGGCATGGCATATATTATGGCATAGCCTAATACAGTATGGAATGGTATAAACAATGGTATAAAAGTAATGGGCAAACTTTTTAAAGAGGGGGCCAAAGGAAAGGAAATGCTCATCTGTCAGTCTGTTTCTAAGGCAACTCTTTCGAAGCTTCATTGTATTGTATCCTATTCATTGTATTCGTCAGATTAGAAATAATGTCATGGGGCCACATTTGGCACCCAGGCCTTACTTTGCCCATCACTGGTATAAAAGAAAAGTGAGAAGTACAAAGGGCTAGACAAGCTTGAGGGCAGAGAGATCAGGAAAAGCTTCATGGAGAACCCTTTGAAGAAGAGGATAGTATTTCAAAAGGTGGCAATGTAGGAAAAAGAGTTTAGACCAAAAGGTCTAGTAGGGAAAAATTGCAATTGGAAACAGAAGCTGTGTGCATTCAAATCCAGGCCCTGGTACTTAATTAACTATAACCCTGAGTCAGTCACTTAAGCAGACTGAGCCTGTTTCCCCAGCTTCAAAATGGAGATAATACCTATGTTGTAGTTATTATTGTTTAGTCATTTTTCAGTTCTGTTTTTCTCTTTGTGACTCTATTTGGCGTTTTCTTGGCAAAGATATTGGGGGGGGGGTGAGGATAGGTGACTCAGTGATTAGAGAGCCATAGCTAGAGTCAGGAAGACCTGGGTTCAAATCTGGTCTCAGACACTTCCTATCCGTGTGACCCTGGGCAAGTCACATAACCCAATTGCCCAACCCTTACTGCTTTTCTGTCTTAGAACTAAAACATAGTATAAATTTTAAAATGGAAGATATTTTAAAAAACCATACTGGAGTAGTTTGTCATTCCCTTCTCCAGCTCATTTTACAGATGAGGAAATTGTGGCAAACAGGGTTAATGATTTGCCCAAGGTCACTGCTAGTAGTGTCTCAGGTCAGATTTGAATTCAGGAAGAGTCTTCCTGACTTTATCCACTGTGCCATCTAGTTGCCTGATAATGCCTATATAAGTGTCTAAAATAATTTCATAGGGTTGTTGTGAGCATTAAATGAGATCATTTAGGTTAAGTATGAAACTCCAGAAAACTCCAGAGCAGGGGTCAGCAACCTTTTTGGCCGTGAGAGCCATAAACGCCACATTTTTTAAAATGTAATTTCGTGAGAGCCGTACAGTGCTCACAGTGCCGCTCCTGTAACAGTGCCTGAAAAAAAATTGACTTCACGGCTCCTGCAGAAAGAGCCATACGTTGCTGACCCCTGCTCCAGAGTATCATATAAATAGAAGCTACTATTATTATTAGTTTTATGGAATCAATAAAGTCAGAAAAATCAAGCTCATTTTGGAGCTAAGAATCAAGAGTCCAGTTTGACTGGATAAGAAATGGACAAAATGAATTATGGGAGATAAAACTTGGTAAGTAAGCTGAAACTAGATTGTAGAGGGCTCTGAATGCCTAGTTTAAGAGTTTGGACTTTACTATAAAAGAAGTGTTTATTTTTCATCAATAAATATGAGAATTAAAAGTAAAGAATACAAGTTTTCAGCTATTTCTGCTTCCCAGCAGTTATTAGCAAATATCATGTGGCTAGAAGGTATCTCACAGGCTTGCTGGTCTTGACTAACAATGCCCACTTTGTTTGTGAGGGCACAGAAGTTGCAATGATTAAGTCCTCTAAAAGCAATTCTTGGAAGGAAAAGGTATGACAGTCACTAAACCTGATGCTAGTCTAATCTTCATATATGAAGAGAAGTGAAAAAATATCATTTACTGACTTGTGTGAATGTTATATCTCCTCACTAGAAAATAAGCTCGTTAAGGACAGGAACTAATTTATTTTTGGTCTTTGTATCCACAGCACATGGCACATTGGCTTTCATAGAGAAGGCATTTAGTAAATATTTCTTCAATTTAAGAAATGGGAGTAGAAATCTCACTCTAGGCTGGCATAATTGTATTGGGGAAATTATCTTTCATAAGCATAAATCTGAAGTTGACAATGTCTAATTGTACCCATTCCTTTTAAGTTTGTCAATTCAGGCTATTCCTCAAAATAAGTAAAGTATTTGGCTCCCATAAAATGTACAGAAATAATGAGTCTCTTCTTCCCTTTAAATCAACACATCAGCTCTAGTATATTGTTAGTCAACTGGAGCTTAGAAAGCAGTAATATATTCAAATAAACACTATGTGTTTTGGTGAATAATTTATGTATTCCATTGCTATTAGCTACATAATTCTCTTTCTGCCACTTGCTGAGACAGAAGAACCATCTTTAATATAGTCTCATACTAATTGATGAGATTGAGTGGCAACTTCTACAGAGTCAATAAAATGAAAGGAAGAAAGTAAGAGGAAAAAATAAATTGTTCTATGTAAAGCTATTTAGAACTACCTTGGAATTTGGGGGGCAAGGTGAAATAAGCCTCAAACTGTCTGAAATATCAAAGAAATTAAATGGTCATGGCTAATGGGTTTGATAGGAATATTTTATATAATCACTGATGGAAGGCAAAGAATACTGAGCAGAAATAAAGAAGAAAGCCTGCTGAAGGTCTTTAATCTATACAAGGTTTATCAGAGGACCTATAAATGTCTTACAAATTCTATTTAATTAAGAACTCATTAAACCTAAGATAGCCAAGAATTCCTTTTGTTTGAAATGCAGTGTAGTATAGTAGAAAGAGTGTTGAATGTAGAACCAGAAGAACCTAGTCCCCTGGAGAAACTGAGGCCCAGAGAGGTTAATAAATTTGCCACAATCATTCAATGACAAATCCAGCATTCTTTCAACTATACATATCTGTCTCCAACATCAAAACCCAGTAATTTCCTGTATGTTAATAGACAGTCATGATGTTATTAATTTTCCTCATTTCCAAAGCTCCCCAACTATCTTTTTGGAAAAACTATTCGTAGTGTATGAGGCATGCCCAATTCATTAATCTCTGCCCTCCCTAATTTGTTAATATATGCACTCAAGGATATAAATTTCCCCCTGAGTACTGCCTTGGCTGTATCCCACAGAGTTTGGTAGGATGTGTCATCATTGTCATTCTCTTCAATGAAATTGTTGATTGTTTCTATGATTTCTTCTTTGACTAGCTGGTTTTGGAGAATCATATTATTTAATTTCCAATTAGTTTTTTTTTAAACCCTTTGTACTTCGGTGTATTGTCTCATAGGTGGAAGATTGGTAAGGGTGGGCAATGGGGGTCAAGTGACTTGCCCAGGGTCACACAGCTGGGAAGTGGCTGAGGCCAGGTTTGAACCTAGGACCTCCTGTCTCTAGGCCTGACTCTCACTCCACTGAGCTACCCAGCTGCCCCCCAATTAGTTTTTGATTTGCCTGTCCAGGTGCCCTTACTAATTATTATTTTCATTGCATTATGATCTGAGAAAGTTTCATTTATTATTTCTGCTCTTTTGCATTTATTTGTAATGTTTCTATGCCCTATTACATGGTCAATCTTTGTGAATGTACCTCATGCAGCTGAAAAGAAGGTGTATTCCTTTTTGTCCCTATTTATTTTTCTCCACATATCTATTAAATCTAATTTTTCTAGGGCTTCATTCACCTCTCTTACCTCTTTCTTATTTATTTTTTGGTTTGATTTATCTAGATCTGAAAGAGGAATATTTAGATCTCCCACTAGTATGGTTTTACTATCTATTTCCTTCTTGAGCTCTACCAGTTTCTCCTTTACAAATTTGGATGCTATGCCATTTGGTGCATACATATTGAGCAGTGTTATTTCCTCATTGTCTATACTGCCTTTTATCAGGATGTAATGACCTTCCCTGTCTTTTTTAATCATATCTATTTTTACTTTGGCTTTATCAGAAATCATGATTGCCGCTCCTGCCTTTTTTTTTCTCATTTGAAGCCCAAAAGATTTTACTGAAGCCCTTTATTTTAAATTTGTGTATGTCCACCCGCCTCATATGTGTTTCTTGTAGACAATATATGGTAGGATTTGGGTTTCTAATCCACTCTGCTATTTGCTTCTGTTTAATGGGTGAGTTTATCCCATTCGCATTCAGAATTATAATTATCAGTTGTGTATTCACCGACATTTTGGTGTCCTCCTCTAATTCTATCCCTTCTTCTTACACTATTTCCTTTTAAACCAGTGGTTTGCTTTAAGCCAGTAACCCTTGCCTCCTCCCTTGATTTACTTCCCTTTTTACCCCCTCCCTTATTATTCCCCTCTTTTTATTTTTAAGGCCTAATGAATTCCCTCACCCTTTTTCCTCCCCCTCCCTTTTTTGACCTCCCCACTCCCCTGCTCCCCTTGATTTATCCCTTCTGACTTTCTCAGTAGGGTTAGATAGAGTTTTATATCCCAATGTATATAGCTACTCTTCCCTCTCAGGGTTAATTACACTGAGAGTAAGGTTTAAATATTACCTCTTAATGCTCTCTTCCTCTCCTTCTTATAATAGTATTCATCCCTTCCCCTTCCCATGCCCTCTTTGTGTGTAATAGAATATCCTATTTTTCTTATTCCTTCAAGATTCTTTTGGTGTCCTCCACTATTCACTCCCCTCTTTCCCTCCCGCCCATATCGTCTTAGACCATTTAGTATTCCAACCTCTCCCTATGAATAATTCTTCTAATTATTATAATAGTGAATGCTATAATGGTGAACAGAGTTCACTACAGAGAATTATACATAACATTTCTCCACATAGGAGTTCCAATAATTAGATCTTATTGAAGCCCTTAAAGAGGCAAATTTTAAAAAATATGAGTTTTCTTACTTTCCCTTCTGTTTCTTATTTACCTTTTCATATTTCTCTTGATTTTTGTGGTTGGATATTGAACTTTCCATTTAGTCCTGGTCTTTTCTGTGCAAATGCTTGGAAATTTTCTATCTTGTTGAATGCCCAAACTTTCCCCTGGAAGAATATAGTCAGTTTTGATGGGTACGTGATCCTTGGTTGTAAACCCAGTTCTCTTGCCTTTCTGAATATCATATTCCAAGCCTTGCAGTCTTTTAGTGTGGAGGCTGCCAGATCCTGTGTGATCCTGATTGGTGCTCCTTGATATCTGAATTGTCTCTTTCTAGCTTTTTGTAAAATTTTTTCTTTTACTTGGAAGCTCTTGAATTTGGCTATTATATTCCTGGGGGTTGTCTTTTCGGGGGTCTAGTGTAGAGGGTGATCTATGGATCCTTTCAATGTCTATATTGCCCTCTTTTTTTAGAACTTCAGGGCAATTTTGCTGAATAATTTCTTTTAGTATGGAGTCCAAATTTCTATTAATTTCTGGTTTTTCAGGAAGATCAATGATTTTCAGATTGTCTCTTCTAGACCTGTTTTCTTGATCTGTCAGTTTCTCATTGAGATATTTCATGTTTCCTTCCATTTTATCAGTCTTTTGACTTTGTTTTATTTTCTCTTGCTGTCTTGATAGATCATTGGCTTCTACTTGCCCAATTCTTGTCTTTAGAGACTGGTTTTCTGCTATAAGCTTTTGATTTTCCTTTTCAGTTTGGTCTGACCTGTTTTCCAGCTGTTTGATTTTGGTCTCCAATTTGCTTATTAATTCTTTTGATTTGGGGGCATCTTTTTCTAATTGCCCAATTCTAGCCTTTAGAGACTGGTTTTCCGCTATAATCTTTTGGTTTTCCTTTTCAATCTGGTCATTTCTGGTCTTTGATTTACTTGCCTCACTTTCCAATTGTGAAATTCTGCCTTTTAAACTGTTATTTTCTTGCCAGATCTCTTCCATCTTTCTCATGATCTCAGATCTGAATTCTTCAAGACCTTGTGACCCATTTTCATTGTTTTGGGAAGGTTTGGATTGTTTGTTCTCCTCTACTGTTTCCTCTGTTGTCTGGATTTTTTCTGTGTAAAAGTTGTCAAGTGTTAAAGGTTTTTTCTTCTTCATCGTTCTCTTCTAGTTTTCCTTATGATTCTGGCTTGCCATTGTAAGCTGAGTTCCCTCTCAGCTTTATGGTCGCGCCCAGGATCTGTCTGAGCTCTTTAGATCTCAGGTCTAGTTGTTCTGGGACAAGTCTCCTGGTGGTCTCCTTACTTGTTCTTCTGCCTGAAGCTCCTTTAACAGTCTCAGGGAGCTGCTTCCACAGTCAAGCACCTCTCTGCACTGGGTCCCCACTCAAGGTCCGCTCCTGCACTCAGAATCAGCCCCTTTGTCCACTCCTTAGTCCATGCCTTCCTCCACACTTTAGTCCGAGCCTTAGTCCACGCCTTAGTCCATGCCTTAGCCCGCGCCTGTGTCAGCCCCTTTGCCTGTGCCTGGGCTCAGGGTCTATGTTCAGAGTCTGTGAGTTCTTTAGCCTCTTGGGGGGTCTTAAGTCTTGCTGCTCTCAGGAACAAGCCCTGGTGAGCTGCCAATGACTTAATGGGTGTCCCAAACTTACTCTGACTCGTGCGCTGCCTTTGGAACTGTAGGTGAGGTGGGGTATGGGGGAGGGGGTTGCTCCACTCATGTTTTCGTGAGAGCTGTTTCACCCCTTTATAGCATAGAAATGCCCCAATTCCACGTACCTTCAATGCTGTGCCCTGTTGTGGGGTCCCTTCTTTTCTCTGGATTTGTTTTTATGTCTTCATGAGGAATCCTATATGCGTGGGTTAGGAGAGGTCCAGCAGTTACTTTTTACTCTGCTGCCATCTTAACCCCACCTCTGCCCTGATATTCTTGAACAAAACAGTAAAATAGAAACTAAAAGAATCCACAGATTACCTCCTGCAATAAGTCTCCAAATAACAATTCCCCAAAATTTTATAGCCAAGTTCAAGAGCTCTCAAGTCAACAAGAAAATACTACAATTAGCCAGAAAGAAACAATTCAAATATCATGGAGCCCTAGTCTGGATTACACAGGATCTTGGAGGTTTCACATTGAAGGATCAGAAGGCAGGGAATGTGATATTCCAGAAGGGAAGGGAACTGGATTTATAACCAAGAATCACCTACCTATTAAAACTGATTATATTCTTTTATGAGAAAGTATGGTCATTTAATAAGATAGAAGATTTCTAGGCATTCTTGAAGAAAAGACCAAACTGAAACAGAAAATGTGATATCCAAATACAAGTGAATAATAAAAAGGTAAATAAGAAAGAAAAAAAATGTAAGCACTTCAATAAGCTCAGATTAAATGGAAGCAGATAGCAGAGTGGATTAAAAACCAGACTCCTACCATATATTGTTTACAAGAAAAACATTTGAAGCAGATAGACACACACAGAGAGTAAAGATAAAAAGCCCAGAGCAGAATCTATTGCACTTCAACTGAGACAAAAAAGCAGGAATAGCAATCATGATCTCAGACAAAGCTAAAGCAAAAATAGATCTGATTAAAAGAGATAAGGAAGATAATTACATCTTAATAAAAGGTAGTATAGACAATGAAAAATATCAGTACTAACATATATGCACCAAATAGTATATAGCATCTAGATTTTTACAGGAGAAACTAAAGGAATTTATCGAGGAAATAGATAGTAAAACAATACTAGAGGAAACTTCAACCTTCCCCTATCAGAAATAGATAAATTAAGGGCAGATGGGTAGCTCAGTGGAGTGAGAGTCAGGCCTAGAGACAGGAGGTCCTAGGTTCAAAACCTGGCCTCAGCCACTTCCCAGCTGTGTGACCCTGGGTGGGTCACTTGACCCCCATTGCCCACCCTTACCAATCTTCCACCTATGAGACAATACACCGAAGTACAAGGGTTTAAAAAAAAAAAAAGAAATAGATAAATTAAACCAAAAAATATATAAAAAAGAAGTAAAGGAAGTAAATACAATTTTAGAAAAGTTAGATTTAATAGATATCTGGAGAAAATTGAATAGAGATAAAAAAGGAAATATACCTTCTTTTCAGCAGTACATGGTACATATACAAATATTTACCATATAGTAGGGCATTAAAATTTCATAATCAAATGTAGAAAAGCAGAAATAATAAACACAACTTTTTCAGATCATAATGTAATAAAAATTATAATCAATAAGGATTCATGGGGAGGCAAATTAAAAATTAATTAGAAACTAAGTAATCTAATTCTTCAAAACTGGCAGGTCAAAGAACAAATCAGAGAAATAATCACTGATTTCATTGAAGAAAATGACATTGAGGAGACAGCATATCAAAATTTATGGGATATATCCAAAGCAGTATTATGTCAATAATTAAACTTACAGAACTCACATGATTATCTCAATAGATGCAGAAAATGCCTTTGACAAAATACAACACTCATTCCTATTGAAAACTCTAGAAAACAGAAATAAAAGGGCCTTTCCTTAAAATAATATGTAGTATTTATTTAAAACCACCAGCAAGTATCGTCTACAATGGGTTTAAGTTAGAAGCCTTCTCAATAAAATCAGGAGTGAAGCAAGGATGTCCATTATCTCTACTATTATTTAATATTGTACTAGAATTGCTAGCTTTAGCAATTAGAGAAGAAAAAGAAATTGAAGAAATTAAAGTAGGCAATGAGAAAATTAAACTATCACTCTTTGTGGATGATATGATCGTATACTTAGAGAATTCTAGAAAATAAACTAATAAGCTAGTTGAAATAATTAAGAATATGTAAGAATTTAAATTTAGGTTTTATGTGAAATATGAGAATTCTAAAGTAATATTGTGGTCACCGATTTAAAAATATTAGAGCTTAAGTCAAAATGACTTTTAGCAGCTTTATTTACAAAGAGGTGGAAAGAGTGAACGTGGAAAAATGTAGATAAAGAGCCAGAAAGTACTGCTTAACTACAAATAACCTAACTTTAATCCTAATGTCTCCAGACTGCAAATGCAAATCTGAAAGTGACTCTCACCAGAATCCAAAGTCCTAATTAGGAAGCCGAAATCTGAAGAGCCAGGAGACACTGAAGAATCCACTGAGAATATTTACTGCACACAAAGCTAAGACCACCAAAAATCTCACCAGAACTCACACTGAAGGGAGTGTCCTACCAAAGTGCCAAGGAGTAGAGAGGGTCTCCTCACCAAAAAACCAAAGGAGGAATCATTCCACTCACCACTGCAAGCCAAGGCAGGGAAAAGGTCTCCTCCAGTTCAGCTCACCAATGCAGAGAGCCTGACTGAATCCTCAAGCTGGCCTTTTTAAAGCAGTTTTCTCAACCTCACTTCCTGTGGCTCCCAATTTGCCTAGCACTGCTCAGGGAGAGTGCAATTGGCTTTTGGAGGTGTGAGCTTATTCTAGGAAGTGACTTGTGAACTCTTATACTGAGTGTCAAATAGGGGTACTTTAAGTTCTTGATTTGATTAGCTAAAAATAGACAAGGGGAGAGTTAATCCTATCTTCCCAATCCCCCCTGTGATTGTTTGGGAGACTAGTTTCCCCAATGAATCATTTAACACAGTGATTCCCAAAGTGGGCACTACCACCCCCTGGTGGGTGCTGCAGTGATCTAGAGGGGTGGTGATAGCCACAGGTGCATTTATCTTTCCTATTAATTGCTATTAAAATTTTTAAAAAATAATTTCCAGGGAGCTAAGTAATATTTTTTCTGGAAAAGAGGCAGTAGGCCAAAGAAGTTTGGGAAGCACTGATTTAACATAACTAGATTATACCTCTAAAGATCTTCTAGCTAAAGGTGCTTACAATATTGCACTAGAGGAAACTACAATAGTTGGAGATAAGAGGGAACTAAAAGAGGGAGAGCAAAACCAATGTTTGCTAGGTGCATTGACAAAAAGCCAATTGGGGGCAGTCCCCTTTGGCATAAGAGTTTACATTCAGAATAAATGTGTTCAATCCCCTTCAGCTTGTTTCACTACATCCCAAAGTTTATTCTGGATCTTTTGATGCAGTGTAGAATTCTTTATAGCACTTAAACAGTTCATTTTCTTGTGGATTTGGGGAGTTAATGAGCTTCTTTTCCTAAAATTTCTCTCAAAAAATTTTAAATCTTGGATTTTACAAAAACTATACAAATATTAATAAAGTTACAGGATACAAAACAAACCTGCATATATCATCAGAATTTCTATAGATTTCCAAAAAAACTCAGCAGCAAGAGTTAGAAAGAGAAACTCCATTTAAAGTTACTTTAAATCAGTGATGACAAACCTTTTGGAGACCACTGCCATGCCTCAACCCCAGACACTTTGTGCTGTGCCCTACCCCTCACTTCTGCATGCCCTCTGTGGTACATGTGCCATAGGTTCACCATCATGACTCTAGACAATATAAAATATTTGGAAATCTATTTGCCAAGACAAACACAGGAATTATATGAATACAATTATAAAACACTTTCACACAAATAAAATTAGATCTAAACAACAACAAAATTAATTGCTCATGGGTATGCCAAGGTAATATAATCAAAATGACAATCCTACCTAAATTAATTTACTTATTTAGTGCCATATCAAACTACCAAGGAACTATTTTATAGAACAGGAAAAAAATAATAGCAAAATTCCTAAGGAAGCACAAAAGGTCAAGAATATCAAGAGAACAAATTTTAAAAATGTGAAAGATGGTGGCCTAGCAGTACCAATTCTTAAACTGTACTATAAAGCCATTATTATCAAAACAATTTTGTAGGGGCTAAGAAATAGAAGGGTAGAACAATGGAATAGACTAGGGATGAATGACCTCAGCAATCTAGTGTTTGATAAACTCACAGAACTCAGCTTTTGGGATAAGAACTCACTATTTGATAAAAACTGCTGGGAAAATTGGGAAACAGTAAGTCAAAAATTAGGTTTAGATCAATGTCTCACACCATATACCAAGATAAGGTCAAAATAGGTATATAATTTAAAAATAAAGAGTGATATTATAAGTAAATTAGGGGAATGTATATTAGTTTGCCTGTCAGATCTATGGAGAAGGGATGAATGTATGACCAAACCAGAGATAGAGAACACTGCAAAATATAAATGAATAATTTTGATTATATTACATTAAAAAGATTTAGTACAAACAAAACCAATGCAACCACGATTAGAAGGAAAGCAACAAACTGGGGAAAAAATTTATAACAAATTTCTCTGATAAAGATCTCATTTCTCAAATATATAAAGAACTGAGTCAAATTTATAAGATTCCAAGACATTCCCCAACTGATAAATGATCAAAGGATATGAATAGGCAGTTTTCAGATGAAGAAATCAAAGCTATCAATAATCATATTTAAAAATGTTCTAAATCCCTCCAGCTTAGAGAAATTAAAATTAAAACACCTCTGAGGTACCACCTGACACCTATCAGACTGGCCAATATGACAGCAAAGGAAAATAATAAATGTTGGAGGGAATGTCGCAACATTGGAATATCAGTGCATTGGTGGTAGAGTTATGAATTGATTTGGCCTTTCTAGAGAACAATTTGGAATTATGCCCAAAGGGCTATAAAAGAATGCATTCCTTTTGATCTAGTAATACCACTACTAGGTCTGTATCCCAAAGAGATAAAAAAAAAATGGGAAAGGACTTGTTCAAATAAAAATATTTATAGCAACTCTTTTTGTGTTGACAAAGAATTGTAAACTAAAGGGATGTCCCTCGATTGAGGAATGGCTGAAAAAAAATTGTGGTATATGATGGTGATGGAATACTATTGTGCTATAAGGAATGATGAACAGGCTGATTTCAGAAAGGATTGGAAAGACCTACCCGGTCTACTGCAGATTGAAATGAGCAGAACCAGGAGAACATTATACACAGCAAATGAAATATTGTGGAACAATCAAATGTGATAGACTTTGCTACTAACAGCAATATAATGATCCAGGACAATCCTGAGGGACTTATGAAAAAGAATGCTATCCACCTCTAGAGAAAGAACTGTTGGAGATGCAGGTGAAAACATATGATTTATCACTTGTTTATTTGGACATATGATTTGAGATTTGAGTTTCATAAGATTATTCACTTACAAAAATGAATAACATGAAAATGTTTTGTGTGATAATACATAAATAATCCATATTGGATTGTTTGTCAACTCCAGGAAGGGGAGGGAAGAAGGGAAGGAGGCAACATGAATCATATAACTTTGGAAAACTTATGTGAAAGTTTGTTATTAAAAAGGATAAAGTATTAAAATTAACTAATTGATTGGTTTTTAAAAAGTCTTCTCCATCACCACAATTCAGAAGTATCAATTCTGTGGAGCTCAACCTTCCTTATAATTCATACTGTGATAATTAGATTAAGTCTACACTGCCCATCTTTAGATTTAATCACCAAAGGTGAGAACACCTCTAATTCTGGGAGGTCCATAACCCAAGTGTACTAGAGTCAACTGACTGACCCCTAGGCAGTACTATGAGAATCGTCTATTGTGATTGGACATGCAAATTAGGAGGGAGGAACAGGAAGTGATGTATAAGTAACCCCTTTAAAAGGAGAAGTCCTCAGTCAGCTTGGCTCTGCGGTGGAAGAGAGCATCTGGTGAGGACCTCTTCTGGTTCATGGAGGATTGTTGGAATGCTGAGACTCTGGTAGGACCTCTGAGTGCTTCCCTTTGAATTGTCACATGGTAAGTTAGGCTGACTCTCTTTCTCTTCCCTTGGCATTTCCGGAGGCTCCACCCTCAGAGAGGCCTCTCTTGCCTCTCTAATTGTAAAAGGCCTTGTGGCTAGAAGCCTTGTTTAATGAACCTCTGTGCCCCTCTGCTGGGCCTCTAAATTCTTACCTGGTCCGGGCCAGAGTTTCTCTCTCTCAATTTCCCTACCTTCAACCTTCCTAATTATAAATAAACTTCCATAAAAGTCAATTTTGACTTGAGATTATTCTTAATTGAGGATTGATAATAGTTCAATCCTCTGGTGACCACCTTTTAATATATTGAACCCATAAAACCCCCTTTTCACCCTTACAATACATTGCTAAAGGAAAAACCATACATTGCTGGGGGGAAAAAAAAAGCTCTAACTATATGGACCTTGGTCAGCATCTCTGCTTTTTACTATACTGTCTAGATTTACCATACCTTTCCTTTCAAGGAGCAAACATCTTTTAGTTTTATTGCTGAAATTGCATCTACAGTAATCTTTGAGCCCAAGAATATAAAATCTGACACTGTTTCCATTTCTTCTCCCTCTGTTTGCCAGGAAGTGATGGGACCAATTGCCATGATCATAGTTTGTTGTTATTGTTGTTAAGTTTCAAGCCAGCTTTTATACTCTCCACTCTTTCATCCTTATCAAGAGGCTTCTTAATTCTTCACTTTCAGACATCAGAAAGTAGTATCTTTAGCATATCTGAGATTGTTGATATTTTTCCCAGCAACCTTAATTCTGGCTTTTAATTCATCCAGCCTGGCATTTTGAGTGATGTATTCTGCATACGAGTTAAATAAGTAAGGTTATTATTATTATATTATATTATTATATAGACTTATCATATTCCTTTTCCAATATTAAATTAGTCAGTTGTTCTATGTTTTGTTCTGTTTCTTCTTGGCCCACATACAAGTTCCTCATGAGACAAATAAGATGATCTAATACTTTGAACTCTTTGTGGACTTGACAAATTCTGTTGTGATCCATGGTCAAAGGTTTCAGTCTAATTAATGAAGCAGAAGTAAATGTTTTTCTGTAACTCCCTTGCTTTCTCCATAATCCAGCAAAATGTTGGTAATTTGGTCTCACGTTCCTCTGCCTCTTTGAAAATCACCCTGCACTTCTGGTATTTCTCAGTTCACATATTGCTGAAGCTTAGCTTGCAGATTTTTAAACATAACATTACTGGCATATGAAATGAGTGCAATTGTTCAATAATTTGAACATTCTTTGGCATTGCTCTTCATTAGGATTGGGGCATAAATTGTGATGCAAAGAGATAGAAGAAAACAACAGAATGGGAAAGATGTTAAATCTCTTCAAGAAAATTAGAAATATCAAAGGAATGTTTCATGCAAAAATGGGTATGATAAAAGACAAAAATGGTAGGGACCTAACAGAAGTAGAAGAGATTAAGAACTGGTGCCAAGAAGGCACAGAACTATACAAGAAAGATCTTTACTGATGACCACACTAATAACCACAATGATATGGTTACTGATCTTAGAGCCAGACATGGTAGGAAGCTTTGCTAACAATAAGGCTGATGGAGGTAATGAAATTCCAGCTGAGCTGTTTAAAATCCTAAAAGAGATACTGTTAAAGCACTGCACTCAATATGTCAGAATATTTGGAAAATTCAACAATGGGCACTGAATTGGAAAAGATCACTTTTTGTCCCAATTCTAAAGAAAGGCAATGCCAAAGTATTGAAATACATATATAAATGCATATTTATATATGCATATATAGATTTAATTTGAAATGCCTTACCAATTTCTTCACAGAGGTCCTTTACCCACTATTCTTCTCTTCATTGGTACAGAAGTTATCTTTGAAATGGTTTTTTTGCTTATTTATGTTATCACAAGAGACTAAAAATTTGAGAGAGAAGATAATTGTGAATGCTCTTTGTTAGAAGAGATACAAGGTGATGAGATCATGCTGACCTTAGCAAGGAAAAAAATTGAAGACCAAAGGAAAGTAGGAAAGAGCAGGAGATGATGTCAAGGGCTTTTAAGATAAAGAAAATGAGAGAAGAGAGAGCTCTGGTAAAATTACTTTAATTTTCTCAATAAATTCAAAGGCAACGTCCTCAGTGGAGAAAAATAAGGGAGGAGATGTGTAAAAGACTTGAAGAAGGAAGTGCTGTTTCCACTGAAGAAATAGGTCATTTAGGTCAGGTGATTTGAATTTACCAACAACAATTAGTTGCTCTATAATGATTTTCTTGGTCATCTTCCATAAGAACTCTCCATTAGTCATGGAATTCAATTCAATTCATGGAATTCAAAAATTCTTTTTCCAGCAAATCTTTATCAACACAGTGCCCAGTGCCTATACATACCCCTAGGGCATATGTAGAAGCCTCTTATAAAGTGCTTGTAAAGTTCCCCATGACCTGGGGATATTGTTTCCCTTATCTTTACTTTCCTTGATCATAGAATGTTAGAGCTGAAAGTAATTTTAGAAATTATTTATAATCCAACTGATTCATTTTACAGATGAGGAAACTGAGACTCAGAGAGGCTGTGTCATTTGTCTAAGGTCACAAGAACAATATTTAAAGTGTCTAGAGAGATAATTCAATCCAAACCCCTAATTTTATTTTTTTATAGGTTTCTATTATTTTGTTTTATTTAATTTTTAATTTTTATTTTGAATATTTCCCCATAGTTACATATTTCATGTTCTTTCCCTCTCCCCCAAGTTTCCCTAACCCCCCTTAGCCAACGCACAATTCCATTGGGTTTTACATGTGTCATTGATGAAGACCTAATTCCATATTATTGATAGTTGGACTAGAATTATCGTTTAGTGTCTTCATCCCCAATAATATCCCCATCAGCCCATGTGTTCAAGCAGTTGTTTTTCTTCTCTGTTTCTCCTCCCACAGTTCTTCCTCTGAATGTGGCTAGTTTTCTTTCTCATAAGTCCCTCAGCCTTGCTCTGGATCCTTGCATTGCTGCTAGTAGAGAAGTCATTATGTTTGATTGGTACCACAGTGTATCAGTCTCTGTGTACAATGTTCTCCCGGATCTGCTCCTTTCATTCTGCATCAATTTCTGGAGGTCATTCCAGTTCACATGGAATTCCTCCAGTTCTTTATTCCTTTAAGCACAATAGTATCACCAAAAGATACCACAATTTGTTCAGCCATTCTCCAATTGAAGGACATTCTCTCATTTTCCAATTTTTTGCTACCACAAAGAGCGTGGCTATAAATATTTTTGTACAAGTCTTTTTCCTTATTATCTCTTTGGGGTATAATCCAAGCAGTGCTATGGCTGGATCAAAGGCAGATAGTCTTTTAAAGCCCTTTGAGCATAGTTCCAAATTGCCATCCAGAATGGTTGGATCAGTTCACAACTCCACCAGCAATGCACTAATGTCTCAATTTTGCCACATCCCCTCCAACATTTATTATTCTCCCCTGCTATCATTTTAGCCAATCTGCTGGGTATGAGGTAATACCTCAGTTATTTTGATTTGCATTTCTCTAATTATTAGAGATTTAGAACACTTTCTCATGTGCTTATTATTGATAGTTTTGATTTCTTTATCTGAAAATTGCCTATTCATGTCACTTGCCCATTTATCAACTAGGGGAAAACGCCTAATTTTAAACATAAGAAAATTAAGTCCAAAGAAGCAAGGTGACTGGTACCTAATGGCAGAATTGACTAGAACCCAGGTCTCCTGATTTTCAGTTTGATCTTCTTTCCAATACAAGATGTTTCTGTCTAAGCAGATGCAAACACTGTATTTTTATTCACAATGATCAAGCCACTATTTGTCACCATGATACAAGAGATAATTCCTGGCATCAAGCCCAGTGGCAGCTTTCAGGTCCCTAATCTGCATGATGGGGAGATTAATAGGCACTATGGGAGGGAGAAAATGTGCCTAAAAAAGGAGAGTGCATAGCCCAAGCTGTGAACGCTTTACTAGGGGTCAAGTTAAAGGCAAAGTTAAAGAGCTGAGTTAAAGGCAAGCTAAATGAAATTGAGGCTAGAGATCCAGTTTGAAGCCAAGGAGACATCAGCATGAGGCATTAATGGGCAGTAGTTTGTCTCACTCACAATTTCTCTCCAAGACTCAGCTACCTCCATACTCTAGCAACCCATGGCAGTTATCCACTGGGGTTCAAGAGTCAACAGTAGTCAAATCTTTCTAGGTTAGCATAACTGTTAGAAAATTTCTATATATACACATATATGCATATATGTGTGTGTCTATATATATAAAATGTGGTAGACCCTCGCACCACTCTCTGAGGGCCATGTCTATTATATATTACCACCCTCTACTGAGGATTCTCCAATACCCTGAGAGGGTTAAGGGAGTCTCTTTTCTCCTATCATTTGTCAGGGCCCCTACCATTTTGTTTCCTCTCCTTTTTCAGGACTAATGACTGGTACACTATTACCATTTAGCCACTTAAAATCATATTCACTTTTACACAGGAATATTTACTTTAAAGGTATAGTAAGAAGAAACATTAAAGCATTTTCCTCAACATCTTCTGGCCCCAAATCCTCTGAATTACCTCCATCTGAAGAGAAGGGGAAACAGATTAGAATCAGAATTTCACTCAATTCCTGCAAATCATTAGTCTCCAGTTCAAGTCCAAAGCCTCACTGAACTAGCATCAGGAACCTTGATTCCTCAGGGCTATGCTTCTGAGCCAATTTGAATGAACTGAAAACTCTACTCGCTGTTCTTAGAATTGTAAAGGACAAACAGAACAAGGCCAAAACGTGAAGCTCATTTTAGGCAAAGGCACATTGTTGAGGTGTGTTCTAGTTCTCTTATTTCCCAGAAAGAATTCCCCTAGTTTCTTTCATTTGGATTATTCCATCTTACTTGAATTAAGTATGTGCCAAACCTTCATCTTATACACAAACATTATATACATACATATACACATATTTACATACATGTGTGTATAGATGTATGTGTGTGGGATTGTGTGGATGTGTGAGTATGTAGTCAAGGTGCACACATGTAAACTACTTTGCCTAAAATTATTCCATGAGTTAGCTGAAACGTGAGATTTGTCATTCAGAAAAAAAGTGCTTTGAGAATCCTTGAAGATGTAAAACTTATAAGTCCTCATTGCAAAAGAAATGTTCTAAAAGACTAAAGTGTCTATACTACTGGGTCATCTAGAATTCCTTTGGTGTCTACCTTTCACCCAACTCTCACCTGTGACTCTAAAAGCTATGGCATGCTCAATAGCCACACCCTGGTAAAACCATCTCAGCAGATGAACTAAACCAGATAGAGGTTAAACAACAGGCTTCCAATCCAAGCATGGGAAGATTTCCCCAGGTGAAATGGGCAGATGAGAACAATTTGTTCCAAGGACCATGAAGACAGGTGAAGAGGGCACTGTGGAATGCATGGAGCTTAGTTAGACATTAAAAAAGCCAAGGTCACCCACTGCATCCTGGGCCATTGCCAGTCATTTTGACTTTTCTCCTGCCACTGAACTTTGAAGACTCTGGAAAAAAGAGTAAGACTGAAGAGTTTGTGCAACTTTGCCTTATTTAAATCCAGTTCACAAGTAAGTCAAGACATTATCCTAAAATGTCACTGGTCCTCTTTTATACAAAAAACCCCCAAACATCTAGAATCTCTAATAAGGATTCCGGGAGAACCAGTAACTCTTCTACTTACTCTCCATATGACTTGGGTCAAGTGATGATCTCTCTAGATCTCAGATCCATCATCTATAAAAAAATGGAAAAGATCCCTTTCAGCTTTAAATCTATGATCCTATATACCTCTATTAACTATGAAGAAGCATTTATTCAATCTCTTCTAATCAAAAGAAATTATTTATTAAACCATTAACACAAATATTAATAAAATAATCTACAGAAATTATATGTGGGACAGAGCCAAGATAATGGAGTGATAAAAAGTAATATGGAAAACTCCCCTCCACAAATAGGTAACAAAAATGCATCAGATTGAATCCTAATAGAGAAATTTTTAAAAAGTCATAGTCATTTGTCCACACCAGCAGATACCAGGTAAGTGTCTATTCCAGAGCATACCTTGAGCAGGACACTCTTGAACCCAAGGAAAGGCTGTGTACCAGGGCAAGAGGAGGTCCCATCATATACAAGTTCTCCACCAGATCCATAATAGGACACTGTGACAGGGACAAGAGGCAACTAGCAACTTTGTCACCCACTACCCAGTTTTGGATTACAGATCCAGGTAAAACTGGGAAAGAGATCTGAGCACAGGAATGATGTCAGTAGGTAGACAGGCCCTGGACAGTATACTAAGAAAGGAGGAAATTTAGAAGCCAGCAGTAGAAATAATATAGCTCTCTGATCCTACATGATTCAGAGTCTCATTTCTAGCATCTAGCCCAAAGGCAGAAATCCCAGGGGGAAAAAAGAGGAGCCTGAAATTGTGCCACTCTCAACATTTTTTCAGCTGGCTGATAGATGCAAAGTCCAATAACATCTATTCTTGCTTGCTCATACTCAAAACCAGGCCAGGAACTAGAAGAACCCAGACAAGGGAGGTCAACAATCAGACTTTGCCCTGGACCAGATCAGTTTGGGAACACTGAAAGCTCTCAGGTCCCCAGTTCCTGATATCCTGGAACATAATACTCAGTAAATACCCCGAAGAAAGCAATAATAGGACCAACAAGACCTTCCCTCCAGAAGTACCAAAAAGCCTACCTCTAATATCACATCTGAAGTCAAGAAAAATGAAAAGAGATGCTGAGCAAAATAAGCAAAACTGGGAGAACATTGTACACAATAACAGCAATGTGGATGATGATTATCTGTGAAAACTTGGTTACTCTCAGCAAAGCAATGATCTGGGACAATCCTGAAAGTCTTATGATGGGGAATGGTATCCACCTCCAGAAACAGGACTGTTGGAGTCATCTTTCACATCATCAATTTATGGTTTTATTTTGGAATTTTGGTTATGTATGACGTTGCTCTTACAACAATGACCAATATAGAAGTGTGTTTTGCATGATAATAAAAATAAAATAAAAAAAAGAAAATTGAGAAGAATGAAGGCTGGAAGAATGAGAAAAAAAAATCTTCCTACCCCACAAAGAGTTAAAATGGTGGCAAGGAAGCTCAAGACCCAAACCAAAAAAAAGTATATAGTTTATAAAGGATAGTGAGTTTCTGGTATATCATTCTAGCCACCTAATTATGTCTTTCTGGGATTCTGGTATGTAATATGTTTTTGCAAACTACAGTGATCTGTGATGCAGTTTCCATTACTACATTGCATAATCTGCATCAATCTGGATTCATCATCATAAGACAGAAACCTTGACTAGATAATCCTTCCTCTGATGACTTCTTTGGATTCTATTTCTTACCTTCTTATACTTATAGTATCTGCCCAATCCTTAAAACTTTCTTCCCCAAAATGGTATCCTCTGTGAAATGAGATGTGAACTCATTGACTTCCATGATCCTTTCCAGTTCTAAGCCTCTGAGTTCTATGTTAAATTGCTTCACCTACACAACTATGTTTTTCTCTTGACTTGCTTTGAATCTAAGCATAGCTATAGCACTTTCCAAGATGGGACTACTAAGTAACTTATTCCAGAGATCCCTAAAGCTGTGTCTATGAAGATCTATGAGATTAAAATGGTACTAATATAACTGTCCATAGATGACTCCAACCATATCACCTGTTTTGAATTTCTGATTTTATTAACCATCACTCAGGAGAATACCTTGACCATAGCATGCTGTATGACAAAACAGATTGAATCCTAAACCTGGAGGGAGTCAGGGACCTGGGATCAAATCCCACCTCTGGTACTAATTTTATTTTCTTGAACAAGCCATTGAACCTCAGTTTCCTCATGTAAAGTGGAGAGAAAAACAATTTTAGCACCTACTTCGCAAGGTTATATTGAGGCTCAGTGACAATGTGTGGGAAATGCCTTATAAATGTTATTTTTTATTATCACTTTACTTTTATAATCATTATTGAACTGAAACCACTTTCAGAATTATAGAATGCCTTCATTTCTAGTTTTACATAGAATTTAAATTCACCTAGCTTTGTTTATGTGATCATGTGAGACAATTTCCCCGTATTTAAGATGGAGAAAGTAACAACCAGAGCACCTACTTCCCAAGACTGAGTGTGAAAGGAAGCATGAACCTCAAGATTTATGTCGGAAACAAAACTCTCAGACTAGATTCTCTCCCGCTTCATACTGACACAGACACAAGTAGGAAGCTTTGATCCTGAAGCAGCCAACTATTCTCCTAGCTTGCTACCCTCTTATTGTAGCAGACTGTCTTTTAGAGTTGCTAAGTACTTTGCATGTATTGATTAATAATCAGTGATTCCCTACAAACTTCCATGAATACTTCCTCTTCCTCTCTAATGCTATAACCTTCAAATAGCTGGATCTGGAGTTGACTGACTGGGAGAGATGGAGCATTCCATTTAATGCGAGAAATTAAATTGCTCCTCTAATAGCTTCAAACACCGAATTAAAAAAAAAATCTCCATTCCTCCTAGTCTTAAAATGGATTACAAATTTGAACTGAATAAGGCTAATGATCTGTCAAGAAGGAGGGGAGGGAAGGATATACTATATTAAAACATTTTCCTCTACTTCTTTCTGTCTGAATTGAGAAAGTACACAGTAGAGCTGTGACAAGGGTAGGGTGACTGTAACGTTGGTTCAATATGTCGAAATTCAGAGAATGCTAATAACACTGCTATCCCCTCAGTAGCAAAGAAACAACTAAACATAGTTTTAGATAACAAGAAAGTTTAAGTAGGATGCTATCCAGGGATGTGCCAGTAAATGTTTAATGATTGGTTCTCAAAAACATCAATCCTTTGTGCAGGGCATACTTTTAGGTTGAATTTGCATTATTAGCATTTTCTTCATCACTTTCTTCAGTCTAGTCAGTCAACAAAACAGTAAATCAAGCCCTAATTAGTAGTGTTTGCTGATTTTTACATATAAATTCTCACAATGAATATTTAACAATTGGCTATATCCAACTGGCTAGATCAAGCTGGCTCCAATGTACCCCTGAATACTGATTTTATACAATGAGCTCTTCATTTTCTCAGCAGCCCACCTCTTCCCTATCCCATGACAGCATCTCAAGCAATATTTGAATTCATGGCATTTGTCCTTCTTGCCTCAGGCACAAAGATTGTTAGTTATAGCTTTGGCACCCAAAGTCACTATGAGAGATGGCACAATAGCCTGAAGACCTAGGGTTTTGGAATGTGTAGATACAGAAAAATACAAATTCTAAGGAGCAAAGTCATGTTATTAGTGAAATGTATCCTGAATAAGGAGGTAGATAAATATGGATTCTAGTCCTAGCCCTTCCATGTTTGAAGGGACAATATTGGACAAATAATTTCACCTCTCTTGATTTCATTTTCTCATCCATAAAATAAGGAGGCTGGAATAGATCACTAAGGTTTCTTCTAGCTGTACTCTATCTTCAATACTTCAAAGATCTGTGATTTTTAAAAATGGATTCACCTTCCATTGACATGGACTCCAGACCTGTATAACTTAGTAAATAATCTTTGAGAGTTTGTCTCCCTAAAAAACTCATCATTCTGTAATCAACCACAAAAGCAATCTCTACTAACTAAGTTAGGATGGATCTAAGATAACAAATATACAATCTATCATTGGGCCTAGACTCAAAATCTTTCCAGCGTAGTAAGAACTGATAGATTGCTCTTTTCTAATGTCTAAGAAATCAAGATTACCTCCACACTATGAGGAGATATTGGAGTAAAACTTCATTGGAAACTAGTGCTATGATTCCAGGAAAATATCACAGAAGGTCAGATCTTTAAAAGAAATATCAGAGCATCTAGGTAGCACATTGGACAGAGCACCAGGAGGACCTGGGTTCATATATGGCCTTAGATATTTCCTAACTGCATGGTACTGGGCAAGTCACTTAACCCTAACTGCCTAGCCCTTGCCACTCTTCTGTTTTAGAATTGATAATGACAGAAGGTAGGGGTTCAAACAAACAAGTAAAAATATATCCATGAGGTTTTCTTCCAAAATGTTCACTGGATTTTATATGATCAATCTTATTGACAGTTATAGTATTTCTAGGAAATGTTTAAGGAGGTGATCTGGCAATCTGTTTCACAGAGAAAGGAAGAAAGAAAGAAAAGACAAGAAGGAAGGAAGGAAGGAAGGAAGGAAGGAAGGAAGGAAGGAAGGAAGGAAGGAAGGAAGGAAGGAAGGGAAGGGAAGGGAAGGGAAGGGAAGGGAAGGGAAGGGAAGGGAAGGGAAGGGAAGGGAAGGGAAGGGAAGGGAAGGAAAGGAAGGAGGGAGAAAACATTTGCTAAATGCTTATTAGGTGTCAGGCACTATTATGCTAAGCCCAGGGAATGCAAAGCAAATACAAGAGGGGAAATAGTCCCCACTTTCAAGAGGTTTATAATCAATATTTCTAAAGAAAAGATGGAGAAGACAATGTATAAAAGGGAGCTGGAAAGGAGAGAAGGATACCTTCCAAGTCAGAAAAGTCTGGAGAGTTAGGAGTGGAACCAGGATTGAAGTGAACATGGATGGCTTTGGCATTTTTTGAAATGGTGGTGCAGATCAAGAATTCACCAATAAGAGGAGAGGGCTATAGCATGAAGGTCTCTCCATGGTGAGAATGCTACTGGTAAGGGGATGGGAAGTTTAGAGAGTCAGGAGAAAAGAGTCAGAAGAAATTGAGGCACTTGAAGAGCCTATATCTAGAGCTACTCAAAAAAATGATGGATAATCTTACACTGAGAGAGAGGGAAGATGACATTACCCTCTACAATAATAGAGAAATTAGGAAGAGAAAGAGTTTGAATATATTGAATTAATGGTGTCTTCTGGACATCCAGTTTGAGATGTCTAAAGAGCACTTGGAGATGAAATATTTGGAAATCAACAGAAAGGTTAGGGCAGGATAGGCAGTTTTGAGAATCATCAGCAGAGATATGGCAAGTAGTCCTTGGCAAAGAGTCCATGGAAGCTAATGAGATCATCGAGTTGGGTAGTTTAGAATGAAAAGAAAAGAGGCACCCAGGAAAGAATGCTGAGGGGCACCCACAATTAGAGAGCCTGATCTGTTTGAGAATTCAGGAAAGAATACTGTTAGATAGAGCAAGTGCCACGAAAGAGTAGTGTCCCAAAAACCTAGAGAGGAGAGAATCAAGGAGAAGAGGGTGATCATTAGTGTCAAAGAGAATAAGACTTAAGAAGAGGCCATTGGGTAACAGTTATGAATCATTGGTAACTTTGGAGAGAGTAGTCTTGGTGAAAGGATAACACCAGTTTATTAAGTATTAAGAAGTAAGAGGAGAAGAGAGGAGAGGAAGTGGAAATTGTAGATGGCCTTTTCAAGGAGGTCAGCCACAAAGGGCAAAAGAGATGTAGGGCAATAATTAGTGGGGATTGAAAGATCAAGTGAAGTTTTTTTGAGGTTAGGAGAGGCATGTTTGTATCAGTAGAGAAGGAACCAATAGATAGGGAGAGATTTAAGATAAGTGATAGAATGGGGATGACAGAGGGGGCTGTTGGAAGAGATGGCATAGAATGGAATCACTTATGCAGATAGGGGAGTTAGTCTTAATAAGGTGTAAAGTTGGGGGACAGCTGGGTGACTTGATGGATTAAGAGCTAGGGCTAGAGCCGGGAGGTCCTAAGTTCAAATCTGGCCTCAGACACTTCCCACTGTGTGACCCTGGGCAAGTCACTTGACCACCATTACCTAGCCCTTACCAATACATAGTATTGATTCCAAGACAGAAGTGTAAAGTTATCTTTCATGTGAGATATGGGTGAAGAAGGTGCAAAAGGCATAAAAATGGCATGAGATGAAGAAAAGTACTGAAGCTTGGTAGGACACAATGAGCAATATAATAAGGGAGCTTGGGGTTCAGAAAAAGACAATGTAGAATTGAACTGGTTCAACAAGAGATCAAGATGGGGAAAGGGAAGAGAGAGTGATAAGGGCTGAGGCCAGAGATCAAGCAAACATGATAAATGGGCATCCTTGTTCTAATGAATGTGTGTAACTCCCTCAAAAAAATCAGAATCTATCCCTATTTTTTTCTTTCTGTGCAAGTCTTCCCTACAGTCTTCCTTTAAAACAGGGGTCAGCAATGTATAGCTCTCTAGCCATATCTAGCTCTTTTGAAGGCCAGATATGGCTCTTTCTGCAGGAGCCATAAAGTCCATTTTTTTCCAGGCGCTGTTACAGGAGGGCGCACTGTGAGCACTGTATGGCTCTCACGAATTTACATTTTAAAAAATGTGGCGTTTATGGCTCTCGGGCCAAAAAGGTTGCCGACCCCTGGTTTAAAAGATATGCAAGGTGGCTTCTAAGCCTTTTAATTTTTCATCAGTGCCAGTACAACAGTAACTAGCTGTTATATTTCACTTCGGATTCATTAGCTAAAATAAACAAACTATAGGATAAGCAGATAAGTCTCCCCATCCCATTTTCAGAAAATATGAGGAAAAAGAGAAAAAAATAAAGGCGAGGGAGAGGGAAAAGAACAAGGAGGAAGAAGGGAGAGGAGAAAAGGAGGGAGAAAGCAACAGGCTAGAGCTCACTCTACACATGGCAGCCTTCAGGCACATGGTGGGGGGTGGGGGGGCAGCGTTGCCTCAAGGCATCAAGGATTGGGACGGAAGCCATCATCCAAGCAGTGCCGGTGAAGCCGCAGTTCATTTCAGTGGAGTGACTCCTCTGAAGCAGAGACTATAACCAAACTAGCACAGGGACAATTTAAACAAGTCTAAAGACTAATTGCTTTAATAAACTTTAAAGGTTGAACATCGAAGAGCCAGCTGCAAACCTGCAGCCAGCAGCAGACATCCGGGGCTGGCTCACTGCATAAACTGTTCCCAATTCACGACATTAGCCTACGAACACGAGTAGAGAGGAAACACTAAAACATTCCCATTTCTATCCTGCTTTGGAAAGACACGTCACATATTCGTGGGGTTTTTGTTTTTAGCAAAACGACTTAAATGGAATGAGGTTCTGGGAATAGTCCATCTTTCCTGTCCTCTGAACTTCTCCGGAGAGAAGATTCACGGAAAATTACAGCTAGTGAGGGCTTTGGAAATGATCTAGCCCAACTCCCTCATTAAAGAGAGACTCTGGAGAAGTGAACTGGGTTGGGCAGGCAGAGGACATAAAGAGAAACCATCCAGTGAAATTATTTCCATTTCCAAAGCCACTGATGGCTACCTTTGTCTCCATCATTTAAAAGTATGTAACGGGGTGGTGGGGAAGCTCTTGAGTAATTTGATTAGCCCCTCAATCAACTTGATAAGATTAAGGATTCCAGCCTTTGTCAGAAGGGAACTTCCCATGGAGGTAGTATAAGCTTACTCTAACACCTTGCTGAGAAGACATTGGGGACTCCTCCCTTTGGTTCTCGTAACTGGGGCTGCCTCAGGCTGACAGGAAACTGGCATGGGAAAGGGAGAACATATTCTTGTCTGAAGAGCCACCAGGTTATCTCTCTCCATGGTCTATGAAGGTAAATTGTGAAACGGCTCAGCTTTCTTCTTTCTTAATCTTGCTTACTCTTCTTTGGACTTTCAGAACAGTGCTATAAGGGTTAAAGGTGAGGAGGAAGACATTTCTCTTAGTGGAAAATGATGACTGGCAGGAAAAAGACACGGTGATAATCTATGCTTTCCCTGGTGGCCTGAGCAGAGAGTTCATGGACTTTGATTTCCTAGCTCCCTTCTCCTTTCTATTTCCTTTTCTAAGCATAGGTCAGAGACTGCCAAAAAACATCACTCCCAAGAATAAATGTTTCCATGCCTTATGGACATTGCCTCAGAGGTTTTCTTGATTTTAAGAGATCCAGGGTTCAAGAGCTCTGATTGAGATTTCCTTAGGAAGGAATTGACAACCAACAGAATTTTTCTTTTCATCCTGTGACATCTAAACTGAATTGATTCCATTGGATTTTATTGATTTTATGTAGAAATGCCCCCTTTTTGAATTAAAAAAAAAAATTTTGCTGGGAGAAGCTAAGTAGTTCAGTGGATTGGGAACCAGGCCTAGAGATGTGACATCCTGAGTTCAAATGTGTTCTCAAAACACTTCCTAGCTGTGTGACCCTGGGCAAGTCACATAATCCCAATTGCCTGGCCCTTTCCACTCTTTTGCTTTGGAACTAATACTTAGTATTAATTCTAAGATGGAAGGTAAGGGTTTAAAAGAAAATGTGCTGCTTCCCCACACCTTTTATTAAATGATGTTGGCAATTTTTTCATTAAATAATGTATTTCATTTTATTGGAATGAAATTAAGATTTGATTATGATTTCATTGGACAAATATTAAATATACAATAAAAATTAAAAATATATATTTCTATAAAAATAATTTACTATTTTGACATTTATAACATAAAATAACCACAACATTATCAGTGTGATGGATGACACTGGTTTTCAGCACAAAGTTTCCCAAACATTGGAGTCCTTGATATTGTTATAATTCTTTTTCAAGAATTGATGTTGCTTAGATATTATGGAATAATCAATTGTGATAGACTTAGCTATTATTGGCATTATAATGATCCAGGACAATTCCAGGTAACATATGGCAAAGAATGCTATCCACCTCCAGAAAAAGAACAGTTAGAGTCAGAATGCAGATGAAAGTATATGATTTTTCAATTTTTTATTTGGATTTATGTTTTGGGGTTTGGGTTTTGTAAGATGACTCACAAAAATGAACAATATGGAAATATGTTTTACATGATAATACATGTATAATCCAAATCAAATTGCCTGCCAGTGGAGGTGGGAGGGGAAAGAGAAGGGGTGGAGGGAGATAAGTTCAATCATATAACTTAGGAAAACTTGTGTGGAAATTTATTATTACATATAATTGGTAAAAAATAAAAATATAAAGAATTAATATTACTTAGATAAACATTTTTATTATAATTTATTACATATTTATAACAAAAATGAATTCTATTTTCCTAAGGAATATATTAATAGAGTAATAGAAGAAAATTTCCAGAGTAAGTTGTCTACTGTAAAAGAATCATTTTATTTTAACTTTTCTCTTGATAAAAGACACAGATTCATATTACATATTCATTTGGAAGAATAACATCTTCAGATAGCTATGTAGTATGATTTTTCTGATAAACACTGTGTTAAAAATTGATACTACATTTTTCTTTGTAATAGCTACAGAATTTCACACAAATTAGTTATTTTCAACAATAGTAAAGGTTGTACTCATTTATTGATAAACTATATGACATTTTAATCACCTATAATCAAAGCAAAATAATTTCAAGTTCAAATATTTGCTTCAGTGTACTGACATAAGGAAAGTCTGTTAACCACTATTGTTCAGAGGGAGTAAAAGTTTTTATTTCTTCATGCAAATGAATTGTTCATACTTAACAATCTCTAGGTCTTTGAAATAAAATGAGAATTACTTCAATACACTAGCTAGGTGATCAGCATATAAGTCTTTATTTTCTTCTATTTCCTGCAGGACAGATATTTTTTAATTTAGGAAACATACCAAAATAATATTTTATGTGTATTACCACAGCTATTTGATATAAATGTAATCACTTCATTTTTCCAGGTTAGAGCATGAATTTGTGAACCTAGTCATGATTTATTTAAAATACTTATTTAAAAACTATCCAGCAAATATACATATTTCAACAGGAAATTTTGTTTTAAAATGACTTTGCTTCATTTGATATTAACACTAAGAAAACAGTACAAAACAGAACAAAAATTCTTTTTGTTCAAATGCCATTAGAAATAGGTAAGCATGGGAAGAAGAGCCAAGATGATGGAGAAGGGGCAGGAATCCTTCTGATCTCCCCCAAATTACTCTCTAAAGAATTTTGACATAACACCTCAAAATGAATTCTGGAGCAGTACCCATAAAAGGAACAGAGTAAAACAATTTTTTAGCCCAAGACAACTTATAAGATTGGCACAAAATGTCTTTCATAGTAAAGAAGCATAGACCAGAGCACCAAAGCAGGTCCTATCTTGACAATTTAGCATAGGCTTTGGGAGCAAGCTGAATCAGAAGCAATGGCTTCTAGGGCTTTTAGCCAGTGGATGAAAGAAATTGTACAACTGGTTAGAAGGAGATCATAGGGCTCCCTTTGCTTGCTTTGGGTACAGGATATGGTTGTGTTACCCATATACAGATGCAAGTCACAGTCCCAGGGCTCAATCCCAGGGCTCAGTCCCAAGATGAGGAGGAATACTAGCATACTAGCACTTGTAGCTGTAGAGGAGCAGGAGACTCTAGTTATAGTTCTAGAGTTTGTATTTGCCCACAGACCAGATTCCAGGTCAGGAAAGTATTTTTAAAAAGCCTCTCCTAAGATTACATTGACTTGGAAGAACTAAAAACTTATCAGTCCCCAGAACTAGCTCTGAAAGCAGTTGTGCAAAAAACCTGAAGTTTGGGACAGTTCCCCCTTCACCATAGGAATGGAGCCCAACTTTAACAGTTTTTTAAAGTTAAAAGTCAAGAAAAAGGCTGGAAAAAATGATCAAAGAACAACTAAAAAATACTAAACATAGAAAGTTATTTTGGTGACAGGGCAGACCAAAACACAAAATCAAAACAACAAAGTCAATACAGCTGCATCCAAAACTTAAAAAAAAAAAAGTGATATGGTCTCAGGCCTCAAAAGAACACTTGAAGGAGCTCAAAAATGATTTTAAAAATTAAATAAGAAAGATAGTAGAAAATTTGGGAAAATATATGATAATGATGTAGGAAAATCATGAAAAAAAGAGTTGACAACTTGGTAAAGGAGCCATAAAAAAATTGAAGAAAACAATATCTTAAAAAACAGAATAGCCCAATTGGTAAAAGAGGCATAAAAATACACTGAAGAGAACTGCTTAAAAAGTTGAATTGACCAAATGGAAAAAGAGGCACAAAAATTTACTGAAGAGAATTCCTCAATAAGTAGGTTTGGCCAAATGGGAAAAGGAGATACAAACGTTCAACAAAAAAATATAATTCCTCAAAAATTAGAAATGGGCAAAGTGGAAGCTAACAACTCTATGAGACATCAAGAAATAACAAAATAAAGTCAAAAGAATGAAAAAAATAGAAGAGAGTATGAAACATTTAATTGGAAAAAGAATGGGCCTGGGAAATAGATCCTATTTGCCTAGCCATTACTACTCTTTTACCTTAGAACCAATAAAAAATATTGATTTTTTTCATTTCTTTATTTTTTAATAGAAAAATTTTCCATTTTCACATGGATTCATGTTCTTTCTCTCCCATCCACTCCACCACCACTCCTCACCCCCATAGCCAACACGTATTTCCACTGGGTTTTACATGTGTAAAGACCTATTTCCATATTATTGATAGTTGCACTGGGGTGGTTGTTTAGAGTCTACATCCCCAATCATATCCACATCAACCCATGTGTTCAAGCAATTGTTTTTCTTCTGTGTTTCTTCACCCAAAGTTCTTCCTCTGAATGTGAATAGCGTTCTTTTCCATAAGTCCCTCAGAATTGTCCTGGATCATTGCATTGCTGTTAGTAGAGAAGTCCATTACATTTGATTTTTACCATAGTGTATCAGTCTCTGTATATAATGTTCTCCTGGTTCTGCTCCTTTCACTCTGCATCAATTCCTGGAGGTCATTCCAGTTCACATGGAATTCCTCCAGTTTGTTGTTCCTTTGAGCACAATAGTATACCATCACCAACAGATACCACAGTTTTGTTCAATCATTCCCCAATTGAAGGGCATATCCTCATTTTCCAGTTTTTTGCCAGAGCAAAGAGTGTGGCTACAAATATTTTTGTACATGTCTTTTTCCTTATGATCTCTTTGGGCTATAAAACCAGAAGAAGTATGGCTGGATCAAAGGGCAGACAGTCTTTTAGCACCCTTTGGGCATAGTTCCAAATTGCCATCCAGAATGGTTGGATCAATTCATAACTCCACCAACAATGCATTAATGTCCCAATTTTGCCATATCCCCTCCAACATTTATTACTTTCCTTTGCTGTCATGTTAGCCAATCTGCAAGGTGTGAGGTGGTACCTCAGAGTTGTTTTGACTTGCATTTCTCTAGTTATAAGAAATTTAGAACACTTTTTCATGTGTTTATTGATAGCTTTGATTTCTTTATCTGAAAACTACCTATTCATGTCCCTTGCTCATTTATCAGTTGTGGAATGGCTTGGTTTCTTGTTCAATTGATTTAGCTCCTTATATATTTGAATAATTAGATCTTTGTCAGAGTTTTTTGTTATAAACATTTTTCCCCAATTTTTTGATTTCCTTCTAATTTTGATAGCATTGGTTTTGTTTGAACAAACCCTTTTTAATTTAATGTAATCAAAATTATTTATTTTACATTTTGTAATTTTTTCTAACTCTTGTTTGGTTTTAAAATCTTTCCTTTTCCAGAGATCTGACAAGTATACTATTCTGTGTTCACCTAATTTACTTAGAGTATTGATTCTAAGATGGAAGGTATGGGTTTTTTTTTTTTTAAGAAAGTATCAAGGTAAACTGCCCTGATATTCTAGAACCGGAGGCTAAAATATAAATGAAAAGAATCCACCTATCACCTCCTGAAAGAGATCTCAAAATGAAAGCTCTCAGGAATATGATAGCCAAATTCCAGAACTCTCAGGTCAAGGAGAAAATATTGCAAGCAGTCAAAAAGAAACAATTCAAATATCACCTAAAAACAGTCAAGATAACACAAGATTTAGCAGCTTCTACATTAAAGAATCAAAGGGCTTAGAATATTATATTCTCGAGGTCAAAGTTCCTGGGATTAACCAAGAATCACCTATCCAGCAAAACTTAATATAATTCTTCAGTGGAAAAATGGACATACAAAGAAATGGAGAATTTTTAGGCATTTTTGATGAAAAGACCAAAGCTAAGTAGAAAATTTGACTCTGAAATACAAAGAAAATCATAAAAAAGATAAATAGAAGAGAGAAATCATAAGAGATTCAATAACTTTACATCCATTCTTGGGAAGATGATATTTTTAACTCCTAAGAACTTTATCATTATTAGGGCAGTTAAGAGGATTATATATAGACAGAAGGCAAGGATGTGAGCTGAATATGATGGAACAACATCTAAATATCTAAAAAACAAAAATTAAGGGGTGAGAAAAAAAGAAAGAAGAGTTAAGGGAGAGATGGAATTGAGTAAATTATCTCACATAAGAGAAGTATGAAAGAGCTTTTACAGTAAAGGAGAAGATGGGGGAAAGAGCAGAGGGAAGTGCTTAAACCTTACTTTCATCATAATTGACTCAAAAAAGGAAGAACATTTACAATAAGTTAGATATGGAAATTTATTTTACCCTACAGGAAAGTAGGCGGGGAAGGGAGATAAAGAGGGAGATGATGTAAGGAAGGGAAAATTGGGGGAGTTGGTGGTCAGAAGCAAAACACTTTTGAGGATGGACAGGGTAAAAAAAAGAGAGTAGAATAAACAGAGGAAAATAGGATGAAAGGTAATACACAGTAATCATAATGCTGGGGGGAATTTTACAATTTTCTCTAATAATGGCCTCATTTCTAAAATATAGAGAGAAATAAATCAAAGAATATATGTAATTCCCCAAATGATAAATAGTCAAATGATATGAATAGGCAGTTTTCAAATGAAGTAATTAAAACTATCTATAGTTATGTAAAAAAATGCTCCAGCTCACTATTAATTAGGGAGATGCAAATTTACATGACTTTAAATACCATCTCATACCTATAAGATTAGCTATTAAGATAGAAAAAGAAAATAACAAAATTTTGGGGCAATATGGGAAAATTGAGACAATAATGCACTTTTGGGGAAGTTATGAACTGATTACCTATTCTGGAGAGCAATTTGGAACTGTGCCTAAAGGGCTGTGAAACCATATATACTATTTGACCCAGAAACACCATTGTTAGGTCTGTATCTCAAAGGGATAAAACACAAAAAGGAAAAGTATCTATATGTACAAAATATTTATAGTTGCTCTTTTTGTAGTGGAAAAGAACTGGAAATTGAAGGGATGCACTTCAATTGGTGAATGACTAAGTTGTGGTATGCGGTCGTAATGGAATACTATTGTGGTATAAGAAATGGCAAGAGCAGGAAAAACTCACATTAACGGATGCAGAGTGAAGTGAACAAACCCAGGAGCACATTGTACACAGTAACAGCAACATTATAATGATGAACAATTGAGAATAACTTAACTATTCTAGCACTACAATGAAGTCTTATTTAAGAAGAAAAATGCCAGTTTTACCTGAACCAATTGATGTGATTGAAATAGTGCTTGGTAAATCCCATGCAAAACAGCTCTGATTATTTCCATTTGTAGATAATGCCATGGAAAGGAGAATTGCCCGTGTATCTGAAGGTGTTTATGATCAATTAATTGAGATAATTTTTTTCCAATTTTTTCATTGCAAATGGATGAAGCTACAGATGCCCATTTAATTACAAATGTACTTTATGATATGTTGCTGAAACCATTAGGAATTTGTTATTTTGCAAACTTATTGATGGATACACTCTTAAAAAATCATTGGAGAATATATCATTCTCATCAAAATTATTGAGAAGGAAGGAAGGAAGGAAGGAAGGGAAGGTAATAAATACTTGTTACGAGCCCACTCTATGCCAGGTATTGGGCTAAGTGCTTTATAGATACTGTCTTGTTTAATTGAGAAACCCAAAGAATTTGTATTTATGTAGGCTATGTCTATTGATATTTACCATATTAAAAGTTGAAACTGATAAATTTTTAAATACATATTAATTTAAATTAACTATAATAAATCCATTATATGTTAACATGTAATAGGCTACATATAAAACATTTTTATTAAAATAGCTATATTGCCCAAAACAATAAACAGTTAATGAGATGAGTGACATTATTTTACATATTTCTGAAAATTTCTAATATCTGGCTTAATAGAAAACAAGTAAAATTCTCATATTTGCTTTTGTATTCAGTCTGTTGAGATAAACTGGTTTGGTTAAGTATACAAAAAAAATCTGGTCTGACACAGATATATAGTTGAGAAGGGGAGGAGTATTTTTTAATTAACTATTTTAAATTAATTATTTTGTTACATTAAAATACCCACTTACCTCCCTCCCTCCCTGTCCTCCCCCCCATTAGGAAAGGCATCATTTGACGAAAAAATATATAAGCATATATCAAACTAGGTTATATTTATCAGTTCTTTGTCGAAGTGGACATACATAAGTCATTTTTCAAACAACATTTCTGTTGCTATATATAATGTTCTCTTGGTTCTGCTCATTTCACTCTATAATTTCCTATAGGTATTTCCACATTTTTTCTAAAATCAACCTGTTCATTATTTCTTATAGTGTAGTAGTATTTCATCACAATCATATACCACAATTTGTTTAGCCATTCCCCAATTGATAGACATTCCTCCAATTTCCAGCTCTTGCCACTACAAAGAGAACTGCTATAAATATTTTAGAATATAAAGTTTCTTTTCTACTTTTATTGATCACCTTAGGAAATAAACTTAATAGTGGTATTGCTGGATCAACAGGTATGCATATGTTTATAACCATAAGCATAATGCCAGATACTCTCCAAAATGGTAGGATCAGTTCACAGTTCCACCAGAACTGTATTAGTGTCCCCTAGAAACTGAAAACATCAAAATGGACAAAGATAATAAAACTATCTGTTTTTACAGATGATATGAACATATGTATGTATATATACGTGTATATATAGAGAGAGGTAGAAAATCCTAGAGATCCAACTCAAAAATTAGTTGGAACTATCAACAATTTTAACAAAGTTAGCAGGATATAAAATAAACCCACATATCATCAGCATTTATATATATGACCAACAATGTCCTACAAAAAGAGACAGTGAGAGATAACCCATTTAAAATAACCATAGATAGGATAAAATATCTATGAATGTATCTGCCAAAACAAACCCAGAAACTATATGAACATAACTATAAAATACTTTTTATACAAATAAAATCAGTTTTAAATAATTGGAGAAATATTCATTATTTATGAGTAGGCAGAGCCAATATAATAAAAATGACAATCCTACCCAAAGTAATCTATTTATTCAATGCTAGTCTAATTAAATTACCAAAATATTACTTTAATGAACTAGAAAATATGATAAAATTCATTTGGAAAAACAAAAAGTGAAGAATGTCAAATGAATAAATAAAAAAAATTTAAAGGAAGGTGATCTAGCAGTACCAAATTTTGGACTATACCATAAAGTAGTAATTATCAAATCCATCTGGAACTGGCTAAGAAATAGAAATGTAGATCAGTGGAACAGAACAGATATACAACAGACAGCTGTAAAAATTATAGTAATCTTGTGTTTGAGAAAAATAAAAATTCAAATCTATGGAATAAGAATTCACTATTTGGATACTTTTGAACTCACAGACCCTATGAAAGGGTCTTGGGGAACGCCAGAGGACCAACCACAAGACTATACTTTGAAAAACTACTGCTATAAGTTAATATTTCACAGATCCCAGCTCAACACTGAAACAATTCATCTGTTATCTTTCAGTCATTAATAAACCTTTTCCTTGCATCTTCCACACAAATCATCTTTGAAAATATTCTAGAGACTAAAAAAATACTTACCTTCTGTCTTTCTTAGTATCAATTCTAAGGCAGAAGAGTGGTAAAGACTAGGTGATTGGGTTAAGTGACTTGCTCAGGGTCACATAGCTAGGTCTTTCTGATTCCAGGCCTGGTGTTCTAGCTACTGTGTTCCCCAGCTGCCACTGATAGAAACTATTTAAACTTACCATGAATCTCTTTATTGACCTTTGGGTTCACCTAAGACTTTGAATCTTTGGTAATTGTAGTGTTCATGATTTGTGGCTTTAAAGCACCACTGGACAAAAATAGTTTTCAAAGATGGGTATTTCTGTCAGAGAACAGCTTGGGATTCTTGAAAATTCTGCAGTTTTACAAATGAAAGTCAGTTCACTCTCTTTCTCCTATTCAATCCTGGGTCAAACTTATGATTCATATGCAGTGTCTGTCCAAGAAATATATACTTCAGAACTGACAGTATATTGCCCATCCACCTTTATGTTTATCTAGATTTAGTAAAGCCTTTGACAAAATCCTTCAAGCTATTTTTGTGGATACAATGGAGAGATGTGGGCTACAAGACTGTATGATTAGCCAGATATGGAACTGATTGAATGGCTGAAATAAAAGTCATTAATGGTTTGATGTCATCCTGAAAGGCAATCTCTAGTGAAATGTTCCAGGATCTTTCTTGAACTCTATGCTGTTTGACGTGTTTGTAAATTATTTAGGTAAAGGCAGATGATAATATGTTTATCAGATTTGCAGGAAACACAAAGTTCTGAGCAAAAGTTAAGATTCAAGAAGATCCTATGAACTATAGGATACTGAGCTAAAGTGAATAAGATGGCACTTTTTTTTTGTTTTTGTTTTGTTTTAAACCCTTGTACTTCAGTGTATTGTCTCATAGGAGGAAGATTGGTAAGGGTGGGCAATGGGGGTCAAGTGACTTGCCCAGGGTCACACAGCTGGGAAGTGGCTGAGGCCAGGTTTGAACCTAGGACCTCCCATCTCCAGGCTTGACTCTCACTCCACTGAGCTACCCAGCTGCCCCCTAAGATGGCACTTTTAAAATTTAATTTAATTTTTTTAATTTTTATTTAAAATATTTTCCCATGGTACATGATTCATGTTCTTTCCCTCTTCCCCGATGGCCCCCCCCATAGCCAACACATAATTCTACTAGGTTTTGCATGTATTAGATGGCATCTTAAAAGGATAAGTTCAAAGTCTTATACTCAGGTTCAGAACAATTGACTTCATAAGTACCATAGGGAGGAAAGTGGTTAGATAGGAGATCATTTGAAAAAATGGTAAGAGGCCTTTAATGACATACATACAATGTGAATCAACAGTGTGACATGACAATCAAAAAGGTGTGATTTTAGGAGAAACTCAGACATATATAGTATTCAAGATTAGGAATGATACTCCTATTGTATTTACTATGGTCAGACCATAGAATTGTATAATTAGGTTAAGCCTAGGCATGATTTTTTGGGGAGGACATTGACCAACTGAAGAATATCTTAAGAGGGCAACTTTTACCTAGCAGGATGTAAATAGAGATAATATGTTGTAAGAACTTTACACAATAATTAGTACTTAGGGTCATACCCCCACTTGAAAAATGGCTACCTCAGAAAATGCTACCTTAAAATCAAGCTACTCTGTGGACCTATATCCATTGAAAACTATAGTTCATGAGCCCCCACTGATGTGTTTACCTTCTGACTAGTCAGTCAGAAGATGCAATTATTTCTAATAAAGACATTTAATAAAATTACATAAAAAGTAAAACAAAAATAAAGTATTTCCTTCATAAACATTGCACAAATATTCATACCATCAGTGGAAAAAAATTGAAACAACTAGGGAGCATAGGTAGCTCCAGGTCATATAATCTGGAGAGCATACATATGAGGAACAGAAGTATCTAGGATAAATAAATGGAATGGCACATATTCAGGATACACACATGGCCAAGGCACACAAGTAAAAGAGCAATTCATATCTTTAGTGCTACAGAATCATCAATGTTTCCTGGTGATGTTTTCATCATCATCCATCTGGTTACTGTGTCCACTGTCTGCTCCCTGATGATCATTCGTCATGCACTGTCTCTCGGGGATATTGTCTCTTATCAGTTTTAGCTCCCTTATTGTCTTGTGTGACTGACATTCACTGTATTGCTCTGCTCACCCTATTGGTAACTTCAAAGTATAGTTCTACTGGTCATGAGTTTGCAGAAATTTCTACCTTCACCCATAGTGCTATCTCTTTCTCATAGGAGAAATGATCTCTGCCATTGCTTTTTTAGCTTAATGCCTAGATGCTGGAGGGCTTTTTCCTTTTTTCTTTTTTGAAACAGCTTTTTTAGAAAAGCAGAAACCTCATGTACCCAGTAATTGCCTAGAGGAAAACAATGTGAAAACTCCTTTAATTCAGGGAATAATGAGGGGGAAATGTAGGTCAACCATTATTCCTAGTTCCTCAATCAATCTTATCAAACATTTAGAGATTTTACTCAGAATGGAATAGTCAGAGAAACCCAACAGGAGTTGAGCTGTTCTGGGCTACAGTTCTTTGCAAAAGCAATATCATGTTTTCGTTGTGATGCTACTCTTGTTCTGTCTGCTTCCTGCTGGTCAAATGTCATACGGTCTCTCTTAGGGGTATTATCTCTACTGGTCTTTGGTTCCTGCTGGTCCTGTATGGCTAATATTCATTGTTGTTCTGCTCACCCAATTGGTAACTGCTCAGTGTAGTTCCTGTCTGTTTTTGTCAAGTCTGTTTTCCAGTTTTTGTCTGTTCATGTATGATTTAGTTGAGTTTGAGTTATACTCATAAGGGGTAGTTAAGTGGCTCAGTGGATTGAGATCCAGGCCTAGAGACCCAGGTCCTGGGTTCAAATTTGGCATCTCATACTTCCTAGCTGTGTGACTCTGGTCAAATCACTTAACCCCCATTGGCCGACTCCTTATAGCCCTTTTGCCTTGGAACTGATACACAGTATTGATGCAGAGGCAGCAGGTAAAGTTTTTTTTTAAGAAAAAAGAAAATTAGACTCATCAAAATGTTCAAGAAGCAAAATACGAATCTATCATAAACCCAACATGTATCAGATTCTGGTTTCCCCACCCCCCCCCCATCATTTACTTCCTATAGCATTGGATGCAGGTAGAGTGACAGAACTATGAAGTTGAGGGATGACCTCAGACCCCTGAGGGGTCCTTATCATTGACCTTTGGCTTATTGTTTCTTGTTCAGACCAAGAAAAGTCTCCATATCCCTTAAGCAGTAGTCATTGTATATATTGTCTTTCCTAGATCTGCTTACTTCACTTACCATCTCTTCATATAAATCTTGCCATGGTTATCTGTAGTGATCATGGTCATTATTTCTTACAGCACATTAATATCTCATTATATCTGTGTGCTATGATTTGTTCAATTATTCCACAGTCAATGGGCATTCACTCTGTTTATCTTGTGTCTCCCATGATACCAAGTACATTTACCAGCACATAAAGAGTATTCAATAAATGCTATTTTAGAGAACAAATGAATGAATGATCACTTTGCTCCTGACTATCTAGATTCTTTTTTCCAGATCAAGATTACCTATGAGATATTCTGCTTCTTCCCTTCTCCTTCCCTTTATCCTCCTCCCCACCCCATCCCATCAGATGTTGCTTTCTGATAGTTCATATGGGTAGGACTTTAGAAGCTCAAGTTTCATACAAAGCCTTGACATTACCTAAAATCATGGTGATGAACCTATGGCACATGTTCAGAGGGGGCACTCAGAGCCCTCTCTGTGGGCACGTGTGCCATTGCCCCAGCACAGAGTTCACCAGAGTTTGTTACTAGAAAGCCAGAGGGATGCTGGGCCAGTCTGCTCCCCTCCTCATCTCCACATACACCTGAGGACATTTCTCACATTCCCTGCCCCTCTAAAAGGTTCACCATCACTAGCCTAAAATAAAACCAGTCAGTATCACAGGCCACCTGAGCTGTGAGACTTATTCATTCAGGAGTCACTTCAGAATACTTTAAATCCTGCATAGTTATGTCAGATAAACAGAACCATAAGAGAAATCTACTCTTGCAACACACAATAAGAAAGATTAATTCTAGCAAGGAGTTTGACAAGTAGACTCACAAATGGGGATAAAAACTTCCAGTTTGATGAAGGGAAAAGTGGATAGGATAATCATGATGAACACTTATTTGCAGCATCAATACTTCGAACCTTTACATGGAGAAACTTCCCCAGCAGCTTGACAAACAGGCAGTGCAAAAAACAAACAAAAAAACCAGTGGTAGATATGCTGTTTGCTAGGTTTTCCTAATGAGTTGTGGGAGCTTACCTGAACAGAGAGGCAGTGTTCATGGCTAATTACATACAGCTTCCAGGGCTATTACATTGCTTTGTGCTCCTCACCTGGACAGAAGCAACTAGGTCTGATGGGTTCAGCACTGTGGACAGCACTTTCTATAGGAACTGACATAATGCTGAAAATCTGATGACCAGTGAACAAATAGTTGGAGACATTTACCTGTTAAGATTCCTGCTGATAGCAGGGGAGAGTAATGAATGTTGGAGGAGAGGTGGCAAAATTGGGACATTGATTGCTGGTGGAGTTGTGAATTGATCCAACCATTCTGAATGGCAATTTGGAACTATGCTCAAAGGGCTATAAAAGAATGCCTGCCCTTTGATCCAGACATGCCATTGTTGGGCTTGTACCCCAAAGAGATCATAGATAAACAGACTTGTATGAAAATATTTATAGCCACCCTTTTTGTGGTGGCAAAAAACTGGAAAATGAGAGTTTGCCCTTCAATTGGGGAATGGCTGAACAAATTGTGGTATATGCTGGTGATGGAATACTAGTGTGCTAAAAGGAATAATAAACTGGAGGAATTCATGTGAACTGGAAAGACCTCCAGGAATTGATGCAGAGCGAAAGGAGCAGAGCCAGAAGAACATTGTACACAGTGACCAATACACTGTGGTAAAATAGAATGTAATGGACTTCTGTACTAGCAGCAATGCAATGACCCAGGACAATTCTGAGGGATTTATTAAAAAGAACGCTACCCTCATTCAGAGGAAGAACTACAGGAGTGGAAACACAGAAGAAAAACAATTGCTTGAACACATGGGTTGAGGCGGACATGATTGGGGATGTAGACTCAAAACTACCACACCAATGCAACTATCAACAATATGGAAATAGGTCTTGATTGATGACACATGTTAAAACCAGTGGAAATGGATTTTGGCTATGGGGGGGAGGAGGTCAGGGGGTGAAAGGGAAAGTAAGAACATGAAGCATGTAACCATGATAACTTTTCTAAAAAATAAGATTTATTTTTAAAAAAAGATTCCTGCTGATTTCTCATCACATCCAGTTTGGCTCCTCTGGACTATTACCAAGTCTATGGTGCTTTTGGTTTCCCAAGTTTAAACCCAATTAACATTTGGATGTAAAAATTTCGAGGAGTTTGAGATAAACCCAGCCTCTGCTAGAACCTCCATCTCTGAATTGTCTTAGTATGAGCAGCCTCATCCAAATGGGGGCCCTGATATTCTAATTTGTGCTGTTCCCTTTAATGCTCACAAGGTAGATATCACCAATATAGCAGCTCTATTCAATTGTATCATATGGTTTAGGGCAAAGCTCTTAACAAATTTCCTATCAGGACCAGCTGAATTCCTCCATATTCATGTTGATTCAATGGGATATTTTGCTTCAAGAAGTTACATTATAAAGTCTCTGAGGTTGGTAGGTCTGTTAATAATGTATTCAATTCAATAAGCATTTATTTAGTAGTCAGTCAGCTATCATTTATTAAGCAAATACTATGTGCTGGGCACTGTGCTAAGCACTGGGATACAAAGAAAGATAAAAAAATAACCCCTGTTCTAAAGAAACTAAATTTAATATGCTTTTATGTGATGGTACTACTCTAGGCACTAGAGATTCAGAGAAAAGAATAAAATAGATGCTAGCCTCAAAAAGTTTACAATTGTAAGGGATGGTGAATAACATGCTCAAAGAAAATTAAATTAAAAATCTATAGATAGTCATTTCTGCTGTGAAGGCACAAGCATCCTTGTGAGCATATAAATGCTCATTTTTTCCAGCTTTAAAATAACAACCATGGCTGTCTAAAGAAGTTCCTTCCTTTGGAGAAATTAAGAAAATCAGTCAGTTATACAATGAGTTCTTCCATTAGGAAACATCTTTCTCGTAAAGCTATTTGTACTCCATCCATGAGTCAATCCACAAAGCACCCATGTATCATCCTTGTCACATCAGATACCTACTTAAATTAGAGCAACAGAAAACAGCATCCATCTGGAAAATAGTGAGGTATTGGTAAGGGGGAAATATTGGCTTTTAAATCAAAAGACCTGGATTCAATTATGATTCATTCACTTACTATTTATATGATCTTAGACTTTCTAGGTCTAAATCTATGTTCCTATGGCCTTTTAGCCTTGAAACTATCAGTATTCATCCCCAAATGCTTATCTTTCTTGGGGAGACACAATTGTTCATGGCTTACCTGATCCTGTCTGCTCTGCTTTTCCTATTGTTGGGTAAGTTGAGAATTCCGTTCAAATTTTCCTTGTAGCAGCAGGGATTTATTGAGAAATTTAGAAACACTCTCCTGAGGCATTTCAGGGACTCAGAGAATTTTGGTATCATGTGTAGAAAGTGACACCTGGAATTTTGTCTGGTTCTCTAGTTGGATTCCCTGTATTTCAGAGATTCCTGGAAAAAATGTAGGTATTATATGTTGTTGCAAAGACACAAAGAAATTTTATAGGATTGAATTCAATTGGTGGATGGGTAAAGAATAGAGAGGGGAGGGTTTTCTTGAAGAGGGTGAGTGCTAGAACACCAGATTGAGGTCTCAGGGCCAGTTTGCAAACACCAAACCAAATCAGTGTGATTTCTTACCTGAGGATGAGGGGTGATTTCCTATCGACCACAATTCTTTAATCACTTTGAGGAGAGCTCTGGAAAATTCCATAGAGACAAGGTTTTATTCTAAGATAAATGTTGATTGTCTTTATGATTTTTTCCCTCTTTTTTATTGTCTTTGGATTGGGGAAAGCTATTCCAAGAACCAAGACTGACCATTTAGGTACATAGTAAATGATACACTTTGTAAAATGCTTTATACTGAATCTTCATAACTCTATATTTGGGGCAATTGTGGGGTTTGCCTATACATGTAGAGCTGTATGAGGGCTCTGCCATGTTGACTATTTTAAGACTTTCCTGTCTAGCACCTAGGCAGGACAATATTTTTGCTTCTTCAGGATTCTAAAGGACTGTTTTGAATTAGTGTCCTAAACTGGAGACAATGGATTCATAATGTACTCTAACTGATTCAACAATGATTTCAATTCTTTAAATAAAAAGAAAAGTATAATTAAGGACCTGCCTATGGGAGAGCCCACTCCTAGGAGCATATATAGGCAATCCATGTGGATATTTGGTGAGCCAGCTTTTGGAAGTTCATGATGATAAAGAATGTTGCCCTCCAACTATCTTAGAGTATATCCAGGTATTGGGTGACTATTTCCTTTCAACTTGTTTTTTGGTGCAAAGAGGATTTTTGATTGGCTACTAAACCAAAACTAAGAGTGCATTAAAAAGACTTAAAGGGAGATTTTCTCTTGCACCTTCCTTCCTGTTGCCTATGAAATATAAAGATATCTCTCTGAATTCTGGAGGGCTGGAGTAGAGGGAGCCTTTCTTCCCTACTAAGCATGCCTATGATCAAATTGTCTCCTAGAAAAATCTATGTCTGTAATGAAGCTGCCTCCTGTTTGTGTCTTCTTTCCTTTGGCTCAGGGCCTCCTGAGACTTAAATAGGTTGGAAAAATAGTGATTATTTGCTATAAAACCATGCATGATTTTTTTGGCGGTAAAACCTAGTGTGTTAGTTCAGCCCTCAGGAGTGTGAGGGTGTGGATATGGGTATTAGGAGAGTAGATATAGAGCCTTGCCACTTACTAGCATAAGGGCAAAAAAAGAAATTCAGTACTTATTGATTCTTGTTCACACAGATGTCCCTTTAGACCTTTCCTTTCTCTGATTTTCTCCTTTCTCCCCTAGCCCAAGTACTTAACTTGACCAATTAGGATATTTATCTGAGATTTTAATGTCTATCAGTGCACGCAGGGAAACAAAAACTAGAAGGAAGATTTGTGGCAGAGCAGATTCATAATCCTTCTGCTATACCAAACCTAAAACTTGAAAGAAAAGAAGACACTGGTGATGCAAAATGTAGGCATTACTTTACAATAATTTTGCAAGGATCTGCATTTCCTTCCTTTATCGATTTCCATTTCTCAAGCACAATGACACATAACATACATTGACAACTTCACAGATGGAGTCTCTACATTATAATTCCTCAGTTAAAGGCTTTTTACTCTTAGCCAACAGTAGCCAAGGACCAGGACCAAGATGTTTGCATAATGTCACATTACCTCACCCTACCTCCTGTTTTATCAAGTAAATATGATAAGTAAGAATTTCTTAACTGCAAGGTTGATTAAACATTGCAACAAGTTCCATCTCTAGAAATCTTAAAAAATATGATAGACAACCATCTGTCTTGAAGAATTTACATAGTGATTACCTAGGGGTAGAGAGCTGATCTAGATGACCTTTTAATATTCTTTCCATTTCTATAAATATTTCCTCCCACTTGCCCTTTACATCCAAGTCATGCTTTTTATGTAGAAATCCTGAGGAAATCTTATAAATTATATTGTAGATAAGTAGCTATGTTCCTTACTTATGCACATGCAGAGAATTTGCTACAGATGCAATCTGAAATAAAGAAGAGCTCAAAACAAGAGTTAGGATACCTGAGTAGTCTTGAATCACTTAAACACTATGTGATTTATTTTCAACTCACTTCATTTCTATAGGTCTGAGCTTCTTCATGTTAATTGGAAGAGTTATATATAATCTTTAAGGTCTCTTGCAATTTTAACAATTGAATTCTGGACTTAAAGTCAGAAAAACCTAAGTTCAAATCCAATCCTATACATTTACTAGTTAAGTAACCCAGAGCAAGATGTTTGATCTCTCTTAATCTCTTTCCTTATTTGTGAAATGGGCATAAATCATGAGGAACAAACAAGATCATGTACATGATCTGCAAGCCTTAAAGCCTTAGATACTCAAATAGACCTGTGAGCACAGCAGTTTGGATTTTCCCTTCAGAGATATAGATTCCAACCCATTCATGCCTGCCTGTCCAGCTCAACTATTATTCATACCATCTACAATTTCACCATAGATAGGATTGATCCAATGTGCTTAAAACCTTCCTCAATTTTTCATGACATTCTGAGAGTATGAATGCAATATTTTGGCTGCCCACCTGTCATCCCTAGCTCTTCCTGCATTGGCAACCCATCATCTCTTACTGTCATACAATTCTTTGTTGACATAATTTATAGTTGTTGTTCTTTGAAGTTCTTTGTAGGTTCTGCTTGTAGCATACTTACATCCACCACGTCTTTCCACTTACTATACAGTATTCATTTATGAGTTTTTAGAAACTGCTGTATTCCATAAGTTGTTGCTAGTTAAAAACATACCTGGATGTTGGTACTTAAAATAGGGGTCTTTGCTTTCATGGAAAGTTTAAAGTCATTAAAGAAAATTTGTAATTTCCCAAAGAAATCCAATCTACTCTCTTCTTCCTATTCAACTTTGGACCCTATTCATTATCCATCTCTGCTAGCTGTCCTGTCCCAGATACAAATAGACAACCTCTACAAGCTATCCATTGAGATACATGTTATAATATTAGCAATATACATTCTTCATCCAGTTGGTCTTTCCTGTGTCTATGGTCAGATCAAATTCCTTTGAACAATTATAGATCTCTTCTAGGATGCAGTCTTCTAGAGCTAGATGCAATCAGTCAGCTGTCATCTGCAAACAGAAGTATGTAGAGGGCCTTACTATCCACAGGGAATTACTCTTTAGGTTAGACATGGAGGTGGATCTCCTCCATCACAGCAGTGAATACCTTGAGTGAGTATACATCTATCTAATATAAATAAACATTTGTTACCTATAGATGTTAAGTACTGGGGATACAATTAACAAAAAGAAAAGCAGGCCTTGCCCTCAAGGAAATTACAATCTAATTGGGGACAGAGAAGACCACATACAAAAAAGAGACAGGAAATGAAGGGGGAATGCCAAGAGGAACCCAGCTTGGGGCATTTCTTTTCCTATAGAGGTGAAAACAGACAGAGCAGTAAATGCAGAATGGAATGAATCCAGAAGTCCAGTTTCTGAACCAAAAAGTTCAGTTTTGGCCCTAAGAAAGGCACTTAGAGGAATTTGATACTCCTTTCAGTCAGAGAGGAGAAGAGCCTGAGGTAGATGGTATCAGTCAAGGCTTAAGTTAACAGCATGGTGGTAAGTTTAGAGGTGATGTATTTATCTTCAGAGAGACATCTTATTCTATGGAATTGAAACCAGGGCAGAGTATCAGATGCAAAGATCGTCCTATTTTATGTCACGCCTGGTATTTACAACCAGATGGTCATCAAGCAGGGCTATTTCTATTATAATATTGGGCATCCTAAATGTCTTAGTGGCTTTTTAAATATACAAGGTGTCCCAAAAGTCTTAGGGTCATTTTAACTTTTAGTAGCTTAAAGTCACTCAACTTATTTGAGCTTCAAGCTTTAGGTCCTAGTAGCTTAGAATGACACTAAGACTTTTGGGACATCCTGTATATTTCGAAGAATCTTAAATTATTTTCATGTAGAAATGTAAGATTCTTTGTTGAAAAAGAGCCTACAAAGTAATGCAACTCTACTGAAATCTACAAAACTCTACTGTTATTATCATTATTATGATTCTTTGAATATTTTCCCAAATTATTTTCCAGACTTGCCCAGGTCCTCATGATGTTTTCTCCAATAGCATAAGAGGGAGCAAAGTAATATTAGCAATTCAGAATTGGTCATATTTTCCATTCTTATTAAAATTCATACCTGCCCTAAGTTGATTTTTTTTCTTAAGTCTTCAGCCTGTCATGCTGGGTGCCTCGAACAACCCTCCTGAGGCTGAGTGCTGGAACTCAGCAGGTAAGGTGACAGGTTGAAGTTTGAGTTAGTCAGTCAAAATGAGACTGCAAACAGTTGCTTTTTAAGCTGTCCTAAATAACCTAAATACTGAATATGGAAGCAGCAGGGTCTTTAGAAGTTTACATTTAGAAAGCTGGCCCTAGCCAAACAGAGATAATCATCATAATTTTAAAAATCCCATTTCTGTGGTGATTGAAAGTTTGGAAAATGCTTCACTTATCTGATCTTATTTATGCCTACATTTGATCTTATTTGAACCTCACAAAAATCTTGTGAGGTAGACATTTCAGTCATTATTAACCCCATTTTACAAATGAGAAAACTGAGATTCACTGAAGTTAAATGCCTTGTTCATGGTCACACTACTTTATAACTGTTGGAGATGGGATTTGAAACCAGGTGTTCCTAATTCCCAGGCTAGCACTCTATTACCCCATGTTTCTTCATTAGTAATATAAAAGCTTATAAAATATAATTACATATATGTCAAAAATCTATGAATATGAGCATATCATTAAAATAAAATATATTTTGGTTTCAAATAAAATACATATTTTATACATAGGGATGGGGACAAAATATGTGATTCCATTGCCACTGAGAACTCTATACACGAGAGAAATCTGTCTGTTAATATAGACCAACACCTACTTTGCAACTTAGCGAGTTGCTTAGAACACATAAAGGTTAAGGAACTTGCGCAGGGTCACATAGTGTGGAAGTTATTTTTTAAAAAACAGCAAAAGGACAAGAACCTAAATTCTAAAATAAAATATAAATCTTATTTTCAAGTATGTGTCAGAGATGGGATTTAAAGCTGGGTCTTCCTGGTTCCAAGTTTGGTTCTCCACACACTAAGCTACATTGTCTCTTTCTATTTTTATAAATGAAATATAAACATATAAGAACGTTATCACTACAAAGTGCTTTTGTGTGAGTAATCTTATTTGATCTTCACAACAACCCTGTGAGGAAGATCTGAGAGGTATTATTAAGGCCATTTTTAGAAATGAAAAAAACAAAAAGCAAAAACAAAAACCTGAGGATCAAGTAAGTTAAGTGATTTGTCCAAGGTCCTGACAGAATCTAGCTCTTCTGAGTCCATGTACAATGTTTTTTTGTACCACACCATGCTATTTGAACAAAGAAACTCTCCCTTGGTTTCCCTAAAGAGCTATTCACTTGAGATCTGAAGTCATACTCTGCTCAGTATAGAGAAAGCTCTACAATTGTCTTTCCTCAATTTTCTCTTCAAGACAAAAGAATGTGACAAAAGTGTGAACAAAAATAGAAACACTCCCCAGTATCTTAGATTACCCACTCAAAAGCAGACCTCTCCCATCTCTTCCTCTTCTTCTATAATTCTTCCCTTTCCAGACTACTGTACAGCTGCTTTCATTTCAAAACTTCTTTTCTCCTTCGTAGAAAGAAGCATCATTCATCAATAGTATTGTTTAGAGGGGAAGGTTATTATTCAAGAATGCAAAAGGCTTGAATTCTAATCCTAGCTTTGCTAATACTAAGAAGCTTTTTGACTTAGGAAAAATCTGTTCATACTTCCAGGTCTTTGACTCCTCACCTATAAGGGAGATGAGAGAAATAGATCCCACTGCTTTGTTTTATGCAGTGTTTTATGTATTGAAGTTGTTTGGGGGTAACTGAGAAGCCATTTTTGTTCTTTTTTTAAATTTATTCTCATGCAATGATTGACTTCTTTGCTGATGAGATGCATTTTCAACCATTTGTAATCCATTAATAACTTCAACTCTCCTCCATTTGTAAACAATCCATTATATTAAATTGTCTTTGTCTAGCCTTGCATTGAGTACATGATAAATTAGGACTTCTAGTACTTGATTTTTACTGATTTGTAAACATGCCAGTTACATGCCTGTCCACTCCACTAAGTCTTTTTTTAAATAACCAAGAGTGCGAAAAGCAGTTTTTGCCACCTTTCCTGTCTCCATCACTGAAGCTGTCAGTTTCACACCATCAAGCACATCAGTATTTAAGTTTAGAATTGGCAGCATGGGATGCAAAGGGAGGGAGTGGCTTGAATATATACCTAGCACACATATTTACATTTTCTGGCTTACAATTTTCTGTAAATGTCAGAATTTTCATTGTAATCCTCATCAGAATTTATAGATTGCATGGAAGAATACTAATTTCTTTTCTGCACAAGGCCTTGAAAATAGAGACAAGATAAGACAGCACCAAGGACAATTGTCATCAAAAACAGAACTTAACTCCTAACAACATGGACATTTAACTTATTTGTCTTGTAATGAGGTAGTCTTTATGTTCTCTTGGAAAAGCTCCCTAGGAACAGAGACCTGTATGGCCTTGTGATGGTCACAAGTTCTCTAGGGCACATAACAAGGTATTCTTGGGTCAGAGGAAATTGCTTCAAAAGTCTTGAGTTAAAAATACTTTAATTTCCTTTGTCCACTCATTACTTTCCCAGGAAAATTGCCACTTCCCTATCTCTTCCCCTTTTAACTAAACTGCTCTTAAATACAGCCAAGTATGATTCATAGTTATATTCAGCTCCCAAATATTTTTTGTTCCTTATACAGCTCCTTACTGACTTTTCTTAAGCTGATTCTTTACTGTTGCTTCAATGGAGTTGTCATTTCATCAGTGTAGGCACATTCTTCAACAATGCATATCACAACTCATCTATTGTATGAAACTTCAGTATGGGACTTCGGTTTTAGAATTGGAGTTAAATGGAATTAAATGAAATGGCTAGAGATGATTTAAAAGTTAGCAAAAGGAAGTTTACTTACCCAAAAGCATGGAAACAGAATTCATCCATCACATTGGAGCACTGACTTATTTGGGCATAATTTTCTTGCCTCAGTGTTGACCATGCCCACACCAATAAGAAGCATGTGTCATGTCTGAAGAATGAGCCCCTTATTCCTTATGAGCCAATTTTTGTACTTAGATCACCAGGAAGCAATATAAGTAATAAAAGATTTAGTCCCCTAGACTAATTAAGTTTGAGGATGGTTTAATTATTTCTTTAATTAATTAATTATGTTTTCCCATGGTTACATGATTCAGATTCTCTCCCTCCTACTTCCCTCCCCACTCCTGGAGCTGACAACCAATTCCACTGGGTTATACATGTAGGTTTAATTATTTTTTAAGGAAAACGGAGTCTAACCTGTATGAGGCAAATGTTGTTCCTACAATATACATTCTACCACAAGGTCCTAAATTGTTTCATAGAGGGCTTTAAACAGCTTTAGTTTTGTTACTGAATGACTCCAACTTAAGAGTTATAAGAAATCTAGCATAAGCAGCCTTAGAGAAAGGAAACAAAAAGTAACAGTAATATAGCCAAAAAAAAAAAGTGAGGTAACCCCCTAAAGGAGTGACTGAATGTGGAAGAGAACAAAGGCAAGAAAGTTCAGGCTTTGCCTATAAGGACTGAGTTCTAAACTTAACAATTTTGTCCAGATGTCAAATGATACCAATCTTTGCAGTCCAGTTTGTCTCTCAATTTAAAGGGGAATGATGAACAAGAACAGGAGCATTATGACCACAAAATAGATAATGATGCTTCAGTTACAGTCATCAATACTCTTCCTGAATCAGCACCATCTGTAGTAAGATAGTTATGAGCTCATTGCCCTTTTACATGCAGCTCATCCTGGTGCCACAGTCAATATCAAAAGTCACTCTACATACCCACTCTATTTACTAGCCCAAAAACCAGGATCCCCTTTTCCTTGGAGCCCCAAGATGAGGAAAATACTGAACCTTTGTTCTTTTAGAGATCTCTACGAAGATATTGCCCCCCTTTCTTCAATAGTAGTTTCACCTCTCCTTGTTGCCAGAAAGCAAGACATCTCCCAGCAACTCTATCCTTTGATTCTATAAGCCTTTTCTGAGAAAGAATCATCTGATAACCACCAGGTACTATACTGGCAGCAATGTGAGGGAGTTTTATTAATTTCAGATTATAATAAGCTAAAAGGTCATTCTGGGCTCGTCTAACAGAAAAGCCCCTCATTCTTTTCTGCTAGTTTTCGGACTTATGCCTCAAGGAAGCTAAAGTCATGGTTTGAACCTTAGCCTCCAGAACAATTATCAAGGGAAGTTTCAGTATCTTTTAAGAAAAAACTAATCTAGAATTAATGGAGTAGATGTTGCTCCTATGACACCATCCATACCTGCCTATGCTATGCAGCTTTTGTACACATCTTCCTATAGATTCTCATCAAAGGTACCACTCTGAAAGTCCTTAAATATCTTTTGCTATTTTGTGGACACAATTGGAATAAAGGAATTGTTTTTCAGTTATCCTCTCTTTTGGTGTGTGAATAAGTGTATTTATTTTTTAACTATATTTTTATTATTTTCATCATAATTTTTAAATTATTTTACTTTTTCATTTGCTCTTATTTATTTTTCCTCCTTGCCTTCTCCCTGCTATTCACATTAACCATTTTCAAACTTTTTGCTTCAATTGCCTATTTATTCTTCTCAAGGAACTACCTCCTCAGTCATTTTTAGGTCCTGGTTCAGTTTTCCTGAAAAAAATTCCATGTAACTAATTCATAATGTTTGTTCCATAGATTGAGGAAAGAAGGTTTAAAAAAACAAAAGGTTATGGTTTTCTCACAGAATTTTTTTGCATACTCTTTTGGGTGCCTACCAACAATATATGGGCTAGTAACTTGGGATAACTACTGGAAGTTCATTGGTATTTTGAAGACCAATTGCATGCATAAATTTGGTAAGGATATGTCTTACTGATATGTCTTAGTTTGATTGTGTCAACAAGCACAGAAAAACAAAATCATAGGGCCATATATTTATAGGATAAAAAGAGATCTTAGAGAACATCTTATCCAGTGGTTCTCAATTTGCTTTCAGTACACTACTCTTTTTTTTTAACCCTTACCTTCTGTCTTAGAATCAAAATCTAATATACTAGATATCGATTCTAAGGCAAGAGTATGAAGGGCTAAACAATTGCAACTAAGTGACTTCCCCTAGGTCACACAGCTAGGAAGTATCTGAGGCCATATTTGGACCTAGAACCTCCTGATGCCAGGTCTGGCACTCTACTCACTGTGCTACCTAGCTGCCCCTCTTTATTTGCCATAAAGAATTTCAGCTCTCTCAACCTTTAAGTTGACAACAAAGAAAGGTTCCCACAAAGTCAGGTTTCCAGAGCCATTATTTAGGCTTTGGGAACCCTTCCCTTCTCCTCCTTCCCATTCCCCCTTTCCTTCTTCCTCCTCTTTTTTTTTTCCTTTCCTTTTTTTAACTACTCACATCAGCAGTGGCTCTGCATCTCCATATATAAAATTGTTATCATGATGTTTTCAACACCAAGCCAGTCAACTAACTGCTACTGAGGAGGAAGGCTGGGAATGTGGAAGTCTCAGGTTTCAGGGTGGAATTCTGAGCCACATCTGGCAAAACTCAAAGAATATCATCATGCGTAATATAGGACTTTATCCCTGTGAGGATATTTGATCAAAAGCTTTTATGGATAGTGTGAATCTAAGAATACTTTCTATGCCAGTTCATTCTCCTTAGAAAGCATAAGAGTCATTAAGGGGTGGAGGAAGGAATCATACATAGAACACTTTAAGGTTTGTAAAATGCTCTACAAATGTTATCTCATTTGATCCTCACAACAAGCCTGGGAAGGAAGTATTATTATAATTCCCATTTTATAGAAAAGAAAACTGAGACAGACAGAAATTAAGTGATTTCAGGATCACAAAGCTAGTATCTGACACTTCATTTGGACTCAAGTCTTCCCAATTCCAGGTCCAACACTACCTTCCATCTATCTAGTGATTTTGAAAATTCAGTTTTTGCAGCCTCTGGAAAGGCATCTGACTATAAAAACAAAAGACCATAGGACAAACCATTTTGTCTCTGTCAGCCTGATGATTCACATCAAGAACCCAAGGGATCTTTTTTTTCACTGAATCATTCAGTAATTTGATTAAATTAGCACATTTTTAGCATCATACAGACAGAAACAAATTCTTATTCTCTTTTGAGCTCTAATGGTTGGAAAAGTAGTAAAAAAATTTACAGAATCAACTCTCTTATCACAAAGAACTTGTGAATTCTGCCTGTTTTAAATCTTCATCCAGTAAATGCTGTATATCTGTTTGGGTCTCTTAAAAAAATTTTTTTTGGCCTTGAAAGACAATTAGACTTCCTAAATCATACTGAAAAATCACAAAAAAGTCAGGAAAAGATTGCAAGAAATCCCAGCACTTGTACCTGCCTTTGATTCCTATGGTAATATCGATTTTCTCTTCATTTTAACATTTTTATTTTGTATTTCCAGTGCCTTGCACATAGTAAGCATGCAATAAAAGTTCATCTAATTGGATTGAAATGTAAGGATCAAATCCTATGCTTGCTTTGTGACTTGCCCAGGGTCACATAACTAGGAAGTATCTGAAGGCAGATTTGAATCCGAGACCTCCCATCTCTAGGTCTGACCCTCTATCCATTGAGTCACCTGGCTGCCCCCTCAAATTCATCTTTACCTCCAAGTTCAGACTCATCCCAGCCCTGTAAGACCTATAAGTCTTAGAAACAATTTCTTCTCATGGGCAAATGCACATTTCACCACCATCCCTTACAAGAAGCCAAGTGGTCTCACCTGTTTATTGAAGTACCCCCATATTATCCACATCAGCATTAGCGTCTAAATCACACACAAGCAAAAAGCTCTCAGAATATATCAAGGAGTTCCTCAGGACCCTCTATCACAGTAAATTGAGCTCTCATACATTTTCTCAAGTGTAATATCTCTTTCAGCCTAAATGTTAGTACCATATCAATTTGTAAAGCTGTGGGTATCAATTCACTGATACTCATGTTACCTCCTTCCTGTAAAGATGAGAGTTCTAGGGTTGTTAGGATTATAGAAGGGGGCTTAGGGAAGACTCATAGAATCTCTGAGTAGTTTGGGATATTAGAGGTCACTCTGTTCAGTCTCTACCAAATGCAGGGCTACCTTCAACCTCTTCATCCTTGACAGGTCCAGCCTTTGACCAAATGTTTCCCGTGTTGGGGAGCTTCATACTCCAAGGGCAGCTCAGAATGACTGGGCAGATGTGTTTGTTAAAAAGTTCTTCCTAATCCTGAACCCTATAGGTTTTGGTCATTAGCTCTAGTTTTGATTTTTTTTTTAGTGAAAATAAACAAATTAAGATGGTAACTCCAATCCAAGTTCTAAACTTGATTTTCTGTGTGACTTCCACTAGATCTTTGCTCCTTTTATTGCTTCTCATGTCCTGGAATTAAAAATTATTAATTCAGGGGGCAGCTGGATGGCTTGGTGGATTGAGAGCCAGGCCTAGAGACAGGAGGTCCTAGGTTCAAATCTGGCCTCAGACACTTCCTAGCTGTGTGACCCTGGGCAAGTCACTTAACCCCCATTGCCTAGCCCTGTAACAAATAAAAAAATTAATATAGAAGGATATATAAAGATATTAGGGTTTTAAAATGTTGTAAAAATTATTAATTCAACAATTTTTTAAAAGTGGGATGGTATTTGAAATTGTGATTTAATTTGTATGGGAAGCTAGTAACATAGAATCTCCCACCATTCATATGGACAGCTCGCTAACTTAGTGTCTTACAGCCTGGGACATTAAGAGGCTGAATTATTGATTCACATTCACCCTACTAGTTATGGGTCAGAGACAGGACTTAAACTCATATCTTTCTAATTCCAAGAATAACTTTTAATCCTCTACACAACAGTGCTTTCTGATATAGCAAATAAAATATACTAAAGGGATGCTTGCAGTACATGAGATTTTCCATTTAAAATTTTCAAAATGAAACAAAATAAAAATATCCCATGTTGAGGAAGCTTTTATTATACAGGTAGATGGAGAAGAACTAGGACCCTGCTCCCTTCATTCAAATGTATGATAAGACCTAGTTTTAAGGTTTCTGATTAGGAACTACATTATAAGCCCCATTATTATACTTTTTTAGAATACAAGAGGCAGTGTTGAGGAATTTTCTTGATGAAGAGAAATGGGACCACTTCAGAGAGGTATACTCATCAATGGGGGGCTGATGACTATGCATCAAATGGCAGAGGTCAAACTGAAAGCAAAGAAATTTATTAGCATACTTAGGAATATTGCTCTTGCCAAACTCTTGCCATCTTTTTGTGTTATACTTTTTTAAATAACATTCCAGGACTGCTTAAAGGACACCGCTGATCAGCAGCATTCTTTAGGAATTTGAAATTAGAAACTAGAAATATTAGAAATTAGAAAAATTCTAATTAGAAAAATTAGAAACATAAAGCACTTCACAGGAAATGGAGGGGTAGAGAAAGAGGGGAAACAGTCAAGAGAAAAGGAGGAGTATTTGGAATGCAACTGGCAAGATCTAAAATACAAGACATTCCCTGTTCAAGGGAAGGTGATAGGAAGTGACAAAATACTTCTAAAGCTGTGAAATGAATCCTTTTAAGCAAAACTTCAGGTTCTCCAATTTAAGGACAACCAGTAGTTGTTATAACAGTGGGTGAGACTATCTGTTTTACTGTGTCTTTGAATAATTTGTTATATTTAATTTCTCCTTCATTAGAAATTGGAGACTTTCTGATATTAAGCCACCAACTGATTGGGAGATTAGGACATCGAGATGCTACAGAATATGGTTCCTATTTTTCCCCTCACAGCAGCTAGGTGGAATACTGGCTAAAATGCTGAACCTGGAGTCAGGAAGACCTGACTTCAAATTGTCCCTCAAACATTTAATAGCTTGGAAAGTCTCAACTTAGGGATTGATGATACATGCCTATAAATCCAGCTACCGGGGGGTGGTGAGGTCATTGAGGCATGCACGTTTGGTAGTTCAGAGCTAGAGTAGTGCTAAAGCCAATCAGATGACTGCAAAGTCTGGAACCAATATGGTGAGCTCCTGGTAGTTTGGATCCATCAGGTTGCCTAAGGAGGAATGAATCAGTCCAGGTCCAAAATAGAGCAGATTAATTAGTAGGTCTGGGCCTGTGAGGAACCAGTGTATTTCCCAGTCAGGTGACATAGAAATACTTTTGCCTTTCGTTTATTTTTTATTTAAGATTTTAGTTATAAAATTATTTATTTAAAAAGTTAAACCCTTACTTTCTGTTTTAATATCAATTCTAAGTCAGAAGAACAATAATCACTATGCAATTGGGGTTAAATGACAAGTTTGGGGGTCATATGGTCAGGAAGTATCCCGGATCAGATTTGAACCCAGGCCTGTCACAGTATCCACTAGGCTACCTGTTTGGCCCATTGTCACTGTTAAAAAAAAAGTTATAACCTCTCTCAGACTCAGTTCCTTCATCTCTAACTTGGGGATATTAATAGTATCTTCCTCATAGGATTATTGTGAGGATGAAATGAGATGGTCTATTTCAAGCACTTTGCAAAGCTAAAAGTGCTATGTAAATATTATATATCATTAATCACAATGTCTGGTTAAGGCAGTTCTCTGCACATGGTTGATAGTCAGTTGATTGAAGACTGGTGGTGGTAGTTCAGTTTTCAAATTTAATTCATTTCCCCTGGCAGTCAATGGGCTTTTCTTCATCAATCTCCTGGAGAATCCCACCTGCAGATGAGGTTCTCCAACTTCAATGATCCATCATCATGGGTCAGAGAAAAAAAAATGTCCATTGATTTCATTTTGTCTTCATTAGCTTTCTAGAAATGGGCCCTGAATAGTTACTAGAAACCACCAGGAAGGGGTGCCTATATGGAAAGAGGCATTTAGTGAGTAAGAAGTGTCTGTAATTGCCTTCAGGTACAGTTTGAAATCTGAAGCTGAGAGGTGGAAATTTGCCCATATAAATCTAATTCAATCCAATTTGGGGAACTTTTATTGTATGCTTACTATGTGCAGGCAAAATGAAGAGTTATAATAAAGAGAAAGTCTATATTACCATGGGAATGCTCGATCTTTCTTTATCTTTTTCCTTATTTGGGAAATGGGGATAAATCATGAGGAACAAACAAAATCATGTACATGATCTGCAAACCTTAAAGCCTTAGATACTCAAATAGACCTGTGAGCACAGCAGTTTGGATTTTCCCTTCAGAGATACAGATTCCAACCCATTCGTGCCTGCCTGTCCAGCTCCAGAAGTTCGCCATAGGGGGATTCATCCAATGTGCTTAAAACCTTCCTCAACTTTTTCTGACATTCTGAAGGTATGAATGCAATACTCTGGTTGCCTACCTGTCATCCCCGGCCCTTGTCACATTGGGAACCCATCTTCTCTTACTATTATACAATTCTTCGACGGCAATTTATAGTTGTTCTTCTCTGAACAAAAAGTTCTTTGTGAGTTAAGTGCTGCAGCGTGCTTTTATCTACCACATGTCTTTCCACTAACCACCGTACAGTATTCATTTATAAGTTTTTAGAAGTTGCTGTGTTCCATGATTTGTTGCTAGACAGAAACACACCAGGATTTTTTAATTTTAATTTTAAAAATATTTTTTAGATTTTAAATGTACTATTTTTATTTTATTTATTTGTTAAAAATTTTAATTTTAAACTAAATAAAAATTTCAAAATGAAAATATTTTACTTGCTTTTAATTATTATTTAAATAAGTAAGTAAAGTTATTGATGGTAATATACAATAAAATAATAAAAATAAACATTTAATTTAATTTAAAATTTAAAAATATGTATATGGTATTTAAAATAGGGGTCTTTGGTTTTATGGGAAGTTTAAGGTCATTAAAGGAATATTGCAATTTCCCAAAGAAATCCAGTCGACTTTCTTCCTATTCAATTCTGGGTCCTGTTCATTTCCTATCTCTATTGATTGTGTCAAATACAAATAGTTCAATTTAGAGTTTTCATGGCAAAGACACTAAAGTGGATTGCCATGTCCTTCTCCAGCTCACAGTTTTGACCTTATAAATGCCATGAAAGAGTCTTGGGGCACCCCAGGGGACCAACCAAAAAACTATCCTTTGAAAAATCATTGCTCTAAGTTAATATTTCACAGATACCAGTGCATCACTCAAACAGTTCATCTATTATCCTTCATGGTCATTAATAGATGCCTTCTTGGATTTCATTCCACATCTTCCATGCAAATCATCTTTGATAATATTCTAGAGACTATTTTTAAAAATTCTGTGGCAGAATGAGGGGATGCCCTTCATTTGGGGAATGATTGAACAAATTGTGGTATCTGATGGTGACAGAATATTATTGGGCTAAAAGAAATAATGAACTGGAGGAATTCCATGTGAACTGGAAAGACTTCCAGGAACTGATGCAGAGCAAAAGGAGAAGAACCAGGAGAACACTGTACACAGAGACTGATACACTGTGGCACAATTGAATGTGATGGACTTGGTTACTAGCAGCAATGCAATGATCCAAGACGACTCTGAGGGACTTATGTGAAAAAATGCTATCCACATCCAGAGAAAGAACTGTGGGAGAAGAAACACAGAAGAAAAACATTCCTTGATCACATGGTTCAATGAGGACATGATCGTGGATGTAGACTCTAAATCAATGATTCCCAAAGTGGGTGCCACCACCCCCTGGTGGGTGCTGCAGCAATCCATGAGAGCGGTGATGGCCACAGGTGCATTTGGGGGTGGTGAATAACTGTAAGGAGGCGGTGATAGTATGTGACAGGGGGCACTAAGTAATATTTTTTCTGGAAAGGGGGCGGTAGGCCAAAAAAGTTTGGGAACCACTGCTCTAAATTATCACTCTATTGCAAATATTAATAATATGGAAATAGGTCTTAATCAATGATACATGTAAAATCCAGTTGAATTGCTTATTGGCTACAGGAGAGGGGTGGGAGGAGGAGAGGGAAAGAATATGAATCATGTAACCATGGGAAAATATTCTTAATTAATTTATTAATTAAAATTAAATAAATTATATTATACATTAAAAAAATTCTAATATAGAAGAAAAACAACTGCTTGATCACATGGTTTGATGGGGATATGATTGGGGATGTAGATTCTAAATGATCACCCTAGTGCAAATACTAATAATATATAAATAGGTCTTGATCAATGACACATGTAAAACCCAGTGGAATTGCATTTTGGCTACAGAAAAGGGAGTGGGAGGAGGGGAGGGAAAGAACATGATTAATTTAACTATGGAAAAATATTCTAAATTAAATAAATAAATAAACTTTAAAAATAAAATAAAATAAAACAAAGGATCAACAATAACAACAACAAAAATTCTATAGCAGAGGGGGCAACTAGGTGGCTCAGTGGATTGAGATCCAGGCCTAGAGATAGAAGGTCCTGGGTTCAAATTTGCCCTTAGACACTTCCTAGCTGTGTGACCCTGAGCAAGTCCTTTAACCCCCATTGCCTAGCCCTTACCACTCTTCTGCCTTAGAACCAATACACAATATTAAATCTAAGACAGAAGGTAAGGATTTTTTAAAAATTCTATAGCAGAAGAGCAGTAAAGACTAGGCAGCTGGGGTTAAGTGACTTACACAGGATCATACAACTACTTAGTGTTGGAGGTCAGATTTGAACTCAGGAACATGAGTCATCCTGACTCCAAGCCTGGTACTCTATTCACTCTGTTACCTAGTTGCCCACATTATACTTTAAGGTTTGTAAAATGCTTTATAAATATTATCTCATAGGATCTCACAACAACCCTGAGAGTTAGGTGCTATTATTATGCCTATTTTGCAGATGAGGAAATTGGGGCAGACAGATGTTAAGTGACTTGCCCAGGGTTCCACAGTTAGTGAACATCTGAGACAGAATTTGAACTCAGGTTTTTCTAATTCCAAGTCTTCCCATGGTGCTCCCATCTTAATATGTTTCTTATCATAAGAAATATATCAAAAGTAGAGCTAATGTCAAGCTTCCTAGATATACTTCTATGGAGGAGGATGAGGGAGGTGGCAGAGATCTCTCTAACTAAAGAACTTCAGAAGAAACTAGATGACCAGACTAGGTCCAGAGCCATACCTAGGCTGGGGATGACCAGTGCTATGTCCAGGGCAGCCAACCTAAGGGGCTTCTTTCTCCCATAATCATCTTTCTATACTTTGTGGTCTTCTCCTAGATCCATGCCACGGTTATCTGCATTCATCCCTCAATTGCCTTTACTCCCTTACCTGATTCTGATATGCCACCCCTAATAATTCACATTATTATTACATCCCTCTGGGGCCTGCTACATCCCCAAAATGGTCTTAGGTTCCAGGAGTGAGAGAAATGTCCCATCCTGCCTTCCCCACCATGTGCCCTAATACCATCTCCTATTTTCTGCCCCTCCTCAGGGTCGATGAGTAAGGGAGTGTGAGCCAGATTATTAGGGGTTCAGGCCAGTTGCTTAGACCAGTAGAAGTATGATCCTAAAGTTTTCCCAGACCCAGGAGACCTTCTCTTTGGCCTGGACCCAGCCCCCTCCCCACACACATTACCAACCTCCAGAATCAGTAGTGAAGGCTCTGTGTGTGTCTCCACATCGAATCATGTGAATGCAGCTTTTTCTGATAACTCTTTGCCTTGCTCAGTACCTGTTACTTATTCGATGGATACCATATTATTGGGATCTGAACCCCAGACCTGCATATGAATGGATAGAGAATGAAATGAGCAGAGCCAGGAATGCAATTTATAGAGCAACTCCAGCCCTGTGAATATAACCTGGGTTTCAATATTTATACAATAACCTCAGGATTGTAAATGTCACTGAGGGCATTTTATATAAGTCTCTCCTAGCCACTCTGAACATCCATTTCCTCACTGAAAATAGGGTTGCCTATTTGGGGATATTGTGAATAAATACTTTGTAAAATTTTAAATGTCAGCTCTTCCTCACTGCAATCCTACCTGAGATTTCTACTCTGAAGACTAGCTCCCTCACCTTTCGCGAGGTCTTGCTCTCCTGGCCAGGTTCCTGCTCTTCCTTGGTCCAGACCTGTACATTCAGTTAGACTTCCCACAAAGTCTGCCAAAGTCCTGAATTTCAGATCACTTGCAGAGCAAAGATGACTGACAAGCCTTAAGCCCAATAAACTATCATCCCTTTCCCATATTGAATGACCAGCTCCCTAACTTCTCTCTATGCTGGGGGGGGGGAGGGAAAATCAAAGAAAGATTAGGATCACTCTTCTTAATTTGCTTTGCATTTTTTTCTAATAAGGAAAATAATTTTCAATCTAGATAGTGCTGGAAAAAATGGCAATCAGGTAGTTGAAACGGAAAAACAAGTATTAAGATAATAGGAAGGAAGGAAACAAGAATTTATTAAGTGCCTACTAAGTGTTAGGCATTGTGCTAAGTGCTTTAAAAATATTATCTCAGGGGGCAGCTGGATGAATCAATGGATGGAGAGCCAGGCCTAGAGATGAGAGGTCCTGGGTTCAAATGTGACCTCAGCCACTTCCTAGCTGTGTGACCCTGGGCAAGTCACTTGACCCCCATTGCCTAGCCCTTAGCACTCTTCTGCCTTGGAATCAATTGATTCCAAGATGGAATTTTGAAAAAATTTAAAAAATATTATCTCATCTTTCATAACACTGGGAAGAAAGTGTTATTATTATTTCCATTTTAAAGGTGAGGAAATTGTGGCAGACACAGGTTAAGGGACTTGGCCAGGGTCACACAGCTAGTAAGTGTCTAAGGATTTGACTCCTTACTCCAGGTCCAGGGTTCTATCTGCAGTTTACCTAATTGCTTCTAAAGTAAATCAACACCTTCAAGTACTGATTTCTATCACTAAGCCTAGATGAATTCTATCTCAGGAGAAAGCCATGCCAGCAAATATTTATTAAGTACCTGTGAGACCTGGGCAAGTCACTTAACCTGCATTGCCTAGCCTTTACCACTCTTCTGCCTATTTAGTATTGATTCTAAGACAGAAGGTAAGGGTTTTTAAAAAATCATTAAATACTTACTATGTACCATTTACTATTTTAAGTGCTAGGAAAATAAAGAAAAGTAAGAACATTCCCTGCCCTCAAGGAGCTACATTCTAGTGAGGGAGACAGCATTCCAACAACTATGTACAGATGAGTTATATTTAGGCTAAAATGGATATAATTTCACAGAGAAAGCATTAGCATTAATGGGGGACTAGGAAAGACTTCTCACTGAAGGGGAGATTTGAGCTGAGACTTTCCTGGGAAGAGAGATGAGGCGAGAGAGCATTCCAGGCACAGGGGATAGCCAGGAGATGGAATATCTCATATGAGAACACTAAGAAGTCAAGTGATTTTGGATTGTGAAGCCCTTGGAGGGGAATATAGTATAAGAAGACTGGAAAGGTAGGAAGGAGCCAGATCATGAAAGGGTGAAATATAAAGTAGATAGCTTTCATATTTAGGGATAATAAGAAGCCACTGGAGTTTATCACTTGTGGGGGATTGACATAGTCAAACTGAAGTTTAGGAAGACCATTCTGGCAGTTGAGTAGGTATGATTGTTAATCTACCTTTGGACATCTTTGGAAATTTATGAAGGGCAGAACTGCCACAAGCCTGGAGATGGACTTATGTTTTCCCAGTTATCCAAAAAAGGAAAGAGGGTAGATTCTCCAAACTCTAGGCTGACAAAATTGACTTCAGTTCCTAAGAGAATCTAAATCAGTGGTGTCACACTCAAATAAAAAGGGGGGTCAATAAACTATGCCCTCTATAGGTCACATTGATTTAGAAAAATCACATATTATTAACATTTCTTTGTTCTATTGTATTTTTATTTTGTTAACTATTTTCCAATTCTATTTTAATCTGGTTCAATGGGACTTGGAGGGCAAGTATCATGTTTGACACTTCTGATCTAAACTGTATTATTAAAGAGATGTTTTATGATCATTTAGAATGGGTAGTAGGGACCACGAAGAGTCAGCCTGGCTTCATCAATTACGGAGCATGTCAAGTCTAATTTCATTTTCCTTTTTGATGGAATTTCTAGGTTGTAAATCAGAAAATATCATAAAAATAATATACAGATTTCAACAAAGCCTTAGACAGTCTTCCATGCTAACTCAATGGGGAAGCTAGAGAGATGTGGGCTTATATAATAGTACAGTTAAGTGGATTCAGACCTGGTTGAATGACTGGACCCAAAGAGCAGTCATTAATGGATCAATGTCAACTAGGAAGAAGGTTTCTAATGGAGTGCCCCAAGTAAACATTAATGGTAAGTATCAAAGTAAAATTTTCTTCTTATTGATTTAGCCCATTGTTTTAGCCTAATGAGATTTAATAGCAATAAATGCAAAATCCTACATTTGTGGTTTTAAAAAAATAAACTACCCAAGCATAGGATGGGGGGAGGACATAAGACTAAAAGATAGTTCTCATGAAAAAGATCTGAGGCTTTTAGTTGATTATAAGTTCAATATGAAACAACAGCAACAACAACAACAACAAAAAAAACAACTAATATGACCTTTGCTTTCATTATTCAAGGTATCATGTCCAAAATGAGGGAAGTGATCGCTTTATTGTACAACACCTCAGCACATCAGAAGAACTGGGTGTAGGTCTGGATACCATATTTTAAGAAGGACATTTACAGGCTATTCTTCACAAGACATCTAGCCACCCACCCCCAGCATCGTACCATCTCATCTGGCACTGTCCCCTTCCTCCCACCCGGAGCAGCACCCTCCATCCCTTAGATCTCCAGAGACCTTTCATTTCTTGTCCATACCACCTGACTGAGTTTTGGAAATGCCTGAGCTGTCCTGATGGGCAAATGAATGACTTCAGACTCACCTAACCCAGTCTAGCTAGCTAGCCCCAGACTGTACTTCACATCCCGTATAAGATTCTGCCCTGGGTATCTTGGTATATGTCCAGCTGTAGGAAGCGAAGCCTCCATCACCACCACCTCCACTTTCTGCCTCCTGCTCCGAGAACAATAATCCCATTCATGCTTCTGGGAGGGGGAAATATGTGACAACTTGACTATCTTGTGATTCCACTCATCATCTCTGTTAACTACTCAGACCAAGACTCCCTACTTTATATTTTACCTCTACCATGAGAACAGACTGTCCTGGAGAGCAGGGATCATCTCCAGTACCTGGCACAATACCTGGCACAATACCTGACACATCCTAGGTACTTAATGCTTTTCTTTGTGCTAGAATCCCTGAGAATATGAGAAACTAGACCATATGAGGAATTAATGGAAGAAACTGGAAGATGTTTAGCCTGGAGGAAAGATAGCTGTCTTCAAGTATTTGCAGGACTATCAAAGAATAGAGGAAATAGATTTGTTTTGCCTGATCCCAGAGGGAAGAACTATTGAACTGAAATACGATTCTCTGCAGTTTACATCAGATTTCAATGTGAGGTAAAGAAAAACTTCCTGACAATGGGAGCCGATCAAAAGTGAAATGGGCTGCCAGAGGAGGTGATGGAATAGGTTCCCCAGCGCTGGAGGTTTGCAAAGAAGAGATAAATGGCCAGTTGTCTGGAGAAACGAATTCAGAATAGAGTTTAGGAATGTAAAATTGATCTGAGATCATTTTCATAGAGTTGATAATTGAATCCATTGTTTGCTGATGAGATCACCAAATGAGAGTGCGGTGGGAGAAGAGAAGAAGCACGAGAGACCCTACTGGGGCACCCCCAGTTGGTGAGGGAGATCCAGCAGAACATAAAGACAAAAGCATGATCCTGGCTCTCAAGGAGTTGGAATGATTCATTCTTGCAAGTGTTCTGGAAGCCAAAACAATCTATAAAAGCAAGATATCATGTAGAATGACCCACCCCAATATATCGATTTTCTTTAAACAAAGTAGGCCTCCTACCCTGAAGTCATCTCAGTCTAATTCAGCTACTTTATGATTAATGTGTGAAGCCATAGAAACTCTCCAGGCCAATAAGAAAAGTTGCTCCTTCCTACACATAGCTACCATGGAGATGAATAATGTAAGATAAATTACCATATTTTAGGTACTTATCCTGAGATATTGGAAGATATTAGTATTATTATTATTTTATTTTTTTTAAACCCTTACCTTCTGTCTTAGACAGAAAATTGGTAAGGGCTGGGTAATGGGGGTCAAGTGACTTGCCCAGGGTCACACATCTGGGAAGTGTTTGAGGCCAGATTTGAACCCAGGACCTCCCATCTCTAGGCCTGGCTCTCAATCCATTGAGCCACCCAGCTGCCCCCATGATATTATTATTATTATTATTATTATTACCCTTTATTAGAATCTGTGCTCTTTCCCCAATTTTCTTGAAAAGATCATAGTAATAATCTTTGATTTGTAGAGTAGCAATTTACAAATTTAGAAATAAAATGTGAGCCCCAAGCACTGTAGGAATCCATAAACATATCTTCTACATATAATACTAAATAATACAAAATAACTATAATAAGAGAAATACAGACACAAAGCTATAAGCTAAGGTTTTCGTTGTTTACATTCTCCTGACAGATCCACCAGTTAAAAATGTACCATATCTTGTTGTGGTTCAGTCATATCTAACTCTTCATGAGCCCATTTGGGATTTTCTAGGCAAGGATTCTGGAGTGATTTGCTATTTCCTTCTTCAGCTCATTTTACAGATGAAGAAACTGAGGCAAATAGGGTTAAGTGACTTGCCCAGGGTCACACCGCTTGGTAAGTGGTTGAGGGCAGATTTGAACTTGGGAAGATGGGTCTTCCTGACTCCAGGTTCAATACTCCATCCAGTGACCCACCTAGTAGCCCTTAATTAGATAGTACCCACCTAGTCTTAGGGATCTAATCAAGTTTCCTGAACAATCAGCATGATATAGCTAAAACTAAGTTGGATTTGGATTCAGAATAGAATGTGAATCCTGCCTTTGACACTACCTGTGAAAGCATGGTCAAGCCATGCTTTATCTCTCTAAGCTTCATTTCCCTTGGTTGAAAAGTGGTCATTTTTATCTTAACTCACTGCTAGGACTCCAGGCCCTAAGGACCAGTTAATTTCATCTTAGAGGTAGTCCGTTTAAAAAACATTACTCTGGAGAAGCTAGTATCATAGCAGAGAGAGTGCCAATCATTGAGAGGATCTGGGTTCAAATGTGGCCTCGGACACTTCCTAGCTGCGTGACCCTGAGCGAATCATTTAACCCTGATTGCCTAGCTCTTGCCATTCTTCTGTCTTAGAACTGGTGCTGCCACAGAATCTTGGGCTCAAATTTCCTCAATTCCTAGTTGCCTCTGGGAAATCTCTGAATGTACCTTGAGTATGGCTCATGCCTAGGCTCTCCCTGACACATTGGAGTCAATTCCAGCCAGATCGTGAGATCCAAATGCTTAATTTTTAGTGGGAACATCTTTGCCTGGGAAATTGGAAAATGCTACAAATCAGGCCTTGATTTATTATTATTTATTATTTATTTATTATGTAATTATTATATTATTGTATTGTATATAACATATAAATGCTATAACTTATCATGTAATATTGATTGTATAGGCTTAAAAGAATCATAGAGAAAATATTAATCATTAAGATTAAACTTAAAAGTGTTTCGGGTATACATTTTTTGTTTTCAGAGAGCCCATTCTTGGATATTTATCAGTATGCTGTTGCAAGGGTTCCCCAGCTCTGACATAAGCTCTTCTTATAACAATGCATAGATCATGTACAGGCCCTTATTTCAACTCAAGAAAATACAGAAAGAAGGTGACACATAATCATATACAAACAAAATATAGACAAGACAAATTAAAAATTATCTCAGAGGGAAGGCACTAAGATTAAGGAGGACTGAAAAATGCTTTTGTAAAAGGTAGGATTTTAGCTGAGGCTTAAAGGAAGCCAGGGAAGCTAAGGGAAAGGGAGGAAGGAAAGATAATGTTCCAGGCATGGGGGATAGGTAGTGAGGAATAGAAAATCTCAGAGACAGGAGGTAAAATGTTTTAAGCAAGAAATTGCAAAGGAGGCCATTATCACTGGTTTGCAGAATACATGAAGGGGAATAAGATGTAAGATGACTAGAAGGAGAGGAAGGAAATCAGATTATGAAAGATTTTGAAAGCCAAACAGATGAAGCTAAAATTTGAACCCAGATTATCTGACTCCAAATCTAACAAATACCACTCAGCCTCCAAAATTCATAGGATTATAATTCCACTCTGCATCTGCTGCTCTGCCTAGTTTCAGGTCCACAGAACAAGATTCTCCTCCCAGGATAAGCTCATCACCTCTAATCTCATCATCATGCAGCACACTCAAGCTTTGACTGACATCACCTCCCTGAGCCTCTTCTTTCCTCAGAGTGGAGGTCTGGAGAGTGGAGTACCAAATTCCACCCAATGCCTTCCTTAACAGAAGGGAGAAACTGGACTTTGGGGCTCGCTTCACTCTGCTTCTGCTGCTTTGCCTGGCTTCAATTCCATGGAACAAGATGGCTCTGGACCAGATATTTCATGACCTCCATTTCCACCCCCACATCCCAATATACACATATACCCTACCTTGCTTTCCTGCCTCCTTTTGTGGATTATCTTCTCCTATTAGAATATAAGCTCTTGGGGGCAGCTGGGTGGCTCGGTGGATTGAGAACCAAACCTAGAGACAGGAAGTCCTAGGTTCAAATTTGGCCTCAGACATTTCCTAGCTGTGTGACCCTGGGCAAGTCACTTGACCCACATTGGCTAGCCCTTACCACTCTTCTGCCTTGGAACCAATACAGAGTATTGATTCCATGATGGAAGGTAAGGGTTTAAAAAAAAAAAAAAGAATGTAAGTTCTTCACAGTCAGAGATCGCCTTTCTTTTTTATTATTAAAAAATTCTATGTATATAAATCCTTAATTTATTCATTGTATCCCCAGTACTTAGCACAGTGCCTGACACACAGTAGGCACTTAACACATATTTATTATATATGATGGATTAGACTCTCTTCAGAGGGATACCAAGCCCAATCCTTCTGCCCAACTTTACAATGCATTTCACCTAAGTGTCATCCCAAAATTTCTCCTCCTTTACCGCAGGCTTGGAGAAAGTAGAAATCCTTTTCTTTGCAAATGCCAACCTCTCTACTTCTGCCCTTCATCCCTTCCCTTTCCAGTTTCTCTGAGAGCTTGCCCCTTCCATCATCCTCTCTCTAATTTTCAGTCTCTCCTAATCGACTACCTTCTTCCCTTCTGCTTTCAGATATGCCCACATTTCTGCTATCTTTAAATCCTTAATTTAGTCCTACTTTTCCCTCAAAATATCTTCTGTCCTTTTTCTCTCCTCCCAGTCAAAAACTGGGTTCTGGGGGGGGGGGGGAATTATCTATAATCATGCCCTTCATTTCCCCATCTCACACTCAGCTCTCCATCCCTTATAATCTGGCTTCCAATTTCATAGCACAGTGGCTGGCACACAGTAAATGCTATTTAAATATTGGTTATTATTAAGAACTCAAAATGCTCTCTACTAGGTTGTTACTGGTCAGTTGTTTCAGTCATGTCTAATTCTTTATGACTCCATTTGGGGTTTTCTTGGCAAAGATCCCAGAGTGGCTTGCCATTTCCTTCTTCAACTCCTATATAGATGAGGAAACGGAGGCAAACAGAGTCAAGTGACTTATCCAGAGTCACACAACTATTAAGTATCTGAGGCTGGATTCAATCGCAGGAAGATAAGTCTTCCTGTCTTCAGGTCTGGCATTTTATCACCTGTGTGATTTTGGGCAAGTTCTTTAACTTCTTCTTGGATTCCTCATGCATAAAAATGAATGGGTTTTACTAAAATGATTCTCTATGGTCAAAGATTTTGCCATCTCAGGCAGTGAGGTGGCACAGTGTATAGAGCCCAGGGCTTGAAATCAGAAAGACCTAATTGACTTCAGACACTTACTAGTTGTACAGTCCTAAGCAAGTCACTTAACCTTAGCTACCTCAATTTCTTCAACTGTAAAATGGGGCTAATAATAGTACCTACCTCCTAGGGTTGTTGTAAAACACTTAGCACTCTGCCCTTAATAAGTACTTATTCCCCTCTCGCCCTTCAATCTAGAGTCCTAAAGAGATAAAGGCTCACCACCCTGTAAACTCAAGTAATTAATCCTCTGCCAGACAAAGCTTCTATGCTAATATTTGCCCCACTGATCTCCAAAGATTGGTATTGGGAAAGCACCTTGTTCGTCTTAAAGAGTTATCAGAATGTGAACTATTGTTACTTATTATTTTGTATATATTTTATATTTATGTATATATTTTTATTATAGAGATAGCATTTGGGTTGAATTTTAAAGGCCATGTAGGAATTCAATAGGAGAAGATAGACAAAAAAGAAATTCAAGGTATACTCTACAAAGTGTGTCCAGGAAAATGGAAGTACTGTAATCTGGTTTGGCTGAGTGTATTTGTAAGAACTAAGTGGCACAGTGGATAGAGTGACAGGTTTGGAGTCGAATCCAGCCTTAGACACTTACTCACTGTGTGACCTTAAGCAAGTCCCTTACCCCTATTTGCCATATTTTCTTTGTCTGTGAAATGAGCTGGAGAAGGAAATGGCAGCCATTCCAGCATCTTTGCCAAGAAAACCCCAAAGAGGGTTATAAAGAGTTGGACACAACTGAAATGACTAAACAATGAATTTGGAAGAGAATCAGTCTTTTACTGGCTCATATCATTTACCCAGTAAAGTTTCGATATTGCATCCTATACTAATGCAGTTAGGGATCAATCTGTACTTGTGCAGTCTTTGGAACTTTAAAGTGAGGAGAAAACCAAAGCCTTTTCCATCAGAGAAAATTCTGCTTACTCTGTCCTTTAGCAGTGGAAATCCAGAGAGGCAGAGCACTCATTCATAACAAAGATGTTGGGTACATTAATGTAGCCCCCTTCCTTAGAGTCCCACCTAGAGAATTCGTTTGCCAGAAGGCTCATAAAAATGCCATTTCTGAAAACCTTCTCAATCCCTTTCCTCATGATCTCTTCAAATAAATGCCTCGGCTTCTTCCCAAGTCCTTGGTGCTTCGGAATACAATTTAGATCTCTTCCTCTTCTGCCCATGGGAGGAAAAGTAATTTTCGGAAATGAAGGAAATTAGTGGCCAAATAGTGTGGGAATCCCTGGTGGGAAGTCTGTGGGTGCTATAATCAATGTCATCCAGGAAGTCAGCAGAAGCTCATTTAGGCTAAACATCAAGGAAGGATCTCTGCCCACCCCACCTCCTCAGTGAAAATGCATGCATTAAGGAACCATTGCCCCATGGGAAGTGTGATCCATCTCTGGTGACACTGAAAATGGGCCAGGGCAGTGCTGGTTTAGAGGAGGACGGGGAAAGGGAGAGTAATGAAGAATGGGGCACTAAAAAGCTTGCTGATCTGGACCCAGAAGGACAGACCACGGTGTTCATTGGGAATGTAGATACGCCTCATCCTGCCCCAATCAGACACTATATGGAATGGACCATATTTAGGAATGGTGCCATGTCCTAGGAAAGGCATCAACAAACTGAAACTTTTCCAGAGAAGAACAACCAGAGTGGGAATAAGATCAGACAGCTAGAGCTAGAATGACCTTGATGGAACCTCTGGTCCAACCCTTTCATTTTAGATGAGGAAAACCCAAAGAGGTAACTTTCTTAATAGAATACAGATTGCAAATGGCTGAGTCAAGTTGAAGGATGAATTTTTTTTTCTCTGATGTCCTGGTTTTTAAATTACATACACAAAAGCATCCTGCCCACCCCCAAAAGAGCAGGAATCAATGGATTCATCATCATCATCATCATCATCATCATCATCATGTCTTATGTGTATAAATTACATTGTAGTATACTAAATATTTCACATCTATTTTCTCAGTTGAACCTCACGGTGATCTTGCATTTGGTATGGGTTTTTAATTCGTATTATTTAAAACTAATGAATTAGGTAGCTCAGTGCATAAAGTCAGGAAGTCAGGAAAATTCATCTTCCACAGTTCAAATCTGGCCTCAGATACTTATTAGCTGTGTGATCCCAAGCAAGTCTATTAATCCTATTTGCCTCAGTTTCCTTATCTGCAAAATGAACTGGTGAAGGAAATGACAAACCATTCTAGTTTCTTTTCCAAGAAAACCCCAAAAGGGGTCTTGAAGACTTGGACAGGGCTGAAACAACTGAGCAAACAATAACCTGAGGCTCAGAAAGGTTTAAGTGACAATGAAAACATTGGAACTTGAACACATACTATCTGATTCTATAAAGTCCAGGGACTCATCCCTCCAAGCTGTCTTTTAGGAGAATTCAAGAACTCTATATTTCATTTATTTGTTTGTTTGTTTTTAAAATTTTTTATTTTGAATATTTTCCCCTAGTTACATATTTCATTTTCTTTCCTTTTCCCCAACCCCCCTTAGCTGACGCACAATTCCACTGGGTTTTACATGTATCATTGATCAAGACCTAATTCCTTATTATTGATATTTGGACTAGAGTTATTGTTTAGTGTCTACATCCCCAGTAATATCCCCATCAGCCCACGTGTTCAAGCAGTTGTTTTTCTTCTGTGTTTCTCCTCCCACAGAAGAACTCCATATTTTAAATCATTTGCTTTATTGCCTTTAATTTCTCAAGCAATGCATCTATAATAATACCACATCCCATAGGTTTAGAGCAAATAGATTTTCAGTGAGACAAGACCTGCCACCTACTAGCTTGATGAGTTTGACAAATGACTTCTCTTCTCCATACCTCAGTTTGCTCCTCATCTTTAAAATGAAGGAGTAGGACTAGGTGATGGCTAAGATTCCTTACTATTCTGAGTCCTGTACACAGATGATTCTATGACTTTATTTGACAGGATTTGTTACTGAATTGTCTAAATTGATTTTATATCTTGCTTTCATAAACACATATTTATTCTCTCCTACCTGGCCAGGATGAGCAACAAGACTGATGAGGATTTTTCAAGATCCCTCAAAGTCTTAGAGGAGAAAAAAGAAATATATATTGGCTACAATGCTGCCATTTTTCCTTTTGGGGAAAAGCATTGAATTTGTATTTAGAGGATCTAGGTTCGAACCTTAGTTCTACTATTTGCTTCCTCTGTTCCCCTGGATAAACATGGTCAGCTATCTGGGAAAAGGACCTATTTTTACAAAAATATTTATTGCAGCTCTTTTTGTGGTAGCAAAGAATTTTGGTTGTCCATCAATTTGGAAATGGCTGAACAAGTTGTCATGTATGATTGTGATGAAATACTATAGTGCTATAAAAAATGACAAGCAGAATGATTTCAGAAAAATCTGGTAAGATTTACATGAACTGATGCAAAGTGAAGTGGGAAGAAAATTGTACACAGTGAAAACAATATTTTTTGACAAACTGTGAATGGCCTAGTTATTCTTAGCAATGCAGTGATCCAAGACAATCACAGAGACTCATGATGAAAAATGCCATCTACTCTCTGAGAGAGAACTAATAGAGTCTGAATGCAGATGAAACATATACTTTGCATTTCCCTTTTTACTTCTTTTTTCCATTTGAAAACTCCCACAAAATGACTAATAAGGAAAAATATTTTTCATGATTGCACATATAAAATCTATATCAGATTGCTTACTGTCTCAGGGATGGGGGAAGAGTGGAGGAGAGTGAGGAAAAGAGAATTAGAAGGAAGAAGAGAATTTAGAACTCAAAAATTTTTTAAATGAATGTTAAAATTATTTTTACATGTTATTGGGGAAGAAATAAAATATTATTTTAAATATATATGAAAGATAAAACATTTGGGCAAAATAAGGTCATTTCTTTATTAAACTTCAGTTAAGAATTACTGAGTTGTTTTTCAGATGTGTCCAACTCTTCAAGACCCCTTTTGGGGTTTTAATTGGCAAAGAAACTAGAATGGTTTCCCATTTCCCTCTCCAATTCATTTTACTGATGAAGAAACTGAGGTCAAAAGGTTTAAGTGACTTACCCAGGGTCACACAGTTAGTGTTTGAGGCCAGGTTTGAGTTTGGGTAGATACAGTCTTCCCAGCTATAGGCCCAGTACTCTATCCACTTTTGCCACCTATTTGACCACTTTTGAGAATTATTACCTATTTATTCATGATGGCATATGCCAAGGAGCCCTACTACTAGGAAAACCCAACCTGGTGGATTAAGTTCAAGAGTTCTGAGCTGCTGGAGGACTAAGCTGATTGAGTAGCCACACTAAGTCTGGCACCAATTGAGGAGACACCAAGCACCTCTGCAAACTCCCAAAGAGCAATTAATTCCAATAAGTTTTTGAGCAGTGGCAGTAACATTACAGTTAGTATTTATTTTAAGGAACAGAACTCACCTAGATACTTGGTTTTTTTTAGATGGTGTGATTACTTTATGCATAAAAATATTGCCTTCAATGTGATCGCTGTATAAGACAAGGCAAAATTTTCTAATTTTGAGACTGTTGCCTAAAATACTCTTTGGTTTGCATTTAGTGGAGCTAAGCAAAGGATGCAATGGATAAAACAAGACCTGAGTCCAAATTCAGCCTCAGATTTATCCCAGTCAAACACGTTTTGAAGTGTTGTGTCCAGTCTGAGGTGCCATATTTTAGAAAAGATCAGTCACACCTGTATGGTCCTGGGCAAATCACTTACCCTCTACCTTGATTTCTTCACCTGTAAAATGACAGTAATAATAGCTTCTACTGTTTCCAAGGTTGTAATGGAGGTCAAAAGGGTTCATATTTGTAAAGTATTTCACAAACCATAAAGCACAACATAAATGATAGCTATTATTATTATTAATATCTCAAAGGGTCTTCAGAATAGTATAAAAGATCCTCAGTATAATATAGTGGAATTTAAATGGATTCAAAGGTCATTATTTACAGAACCAAAATTAAAAGTTATAATAGAGATACAGAAGATCTCCATCCACTTGGGTTAGGTCACAGTATGGTTGAGCCTGAGGTCACATATTTGCTTAGCACTCACTGTGCCGAAATAATAGATTGTCTCTTTAACCCTGTCAGCAGTTTGCAAAGGCCATCATTGATCAGAAGGAAGATGTGAATCAGTCAGAATTATTGGGAAGTCCTCAGGACGAGGAGTCAGTAGCCACTACCTCTAAGTGAAGGTTTCCTTCGTTTAACAGAAATGAACTGGGAGTAAGATAAAAACTCAGGGTTGTTTTGATTTGATTTTCTCTTATTGGTGATTTGGAGCATTCTTTCACCCAGTTGTAAATAGTCTGGAATCTTCTTTTAAGAAACTTTTGACCACTTATCAATTTGGGAGTGACTTTTGGTTATGTATGTCTGTATATATAGCATATATGCATATATATATATAGTTTTTAGAGTAACAGATTCTAATTTCACAACTTGTCATGTGCATATATAGCTTAGTTGTCTACAATATGCGTAGGGGTCATATACATTTAAATCTGAGCTGTCTACTCTGCATAAAAAACATGTCTTCTACACATACACCTTCGTTGTCTACAATGTATGTACATGTCTACACATATAAACGTTTTTATCTTAGTTGTCTACACGTTGGTCTTTTTTTTAAACAATTCCCCATTTTTCATCTTCATCAGAATTATTTCTTCATGTATCTTCAGAATTCCATTGCTGGGAACTTCTTTTGTGTTTAGACAGCTGCCTGGGATCACCGAGAGGCTAAGTGACTTAGCCTGTGTTAGTCAAAATGTGTTAGGGGTAGGACTTCACATTCCAGCTCTTTGCCTCTTTTTCCATGCAACCTATTACTAATGAAAAAGTTGATCTAGAAAGCATCGATAATTATGGATCCATATTCTTTTCCTCTCTTCATTTCTGTAAATCTTCATGAGAATGACCTACACACAGACTGAAGATGTTCTTGGTTCATGTATAAGAAAGGAAAAAGCAGGGTTTTGAAACTGATTTTCTACACTAAATCACATCTTCAATCATTCAATTGACTGAAAGGCATAGAGAATACAAGCTTTCACTGTGAGTTTTTTTTAATTATAAAAAGGCATCCAACTCAAAACAAATTACAGTCTTAAAGGCATCCTCATGCATAACTTAAGATTATAAGATTCCTTGACAGATGCACCCACAAAGATAACTTCATTACCAAGACATGTAGAACATGGAGATTGTCTGCCCAAAGTGTTTGCCCCCATCATGTAAACTAGCCAATGCAAAGCCCAAATGACTCCAGAATTTCTATAAGTGGTGAGATATCCCAGATGCATTTCTGTGGGTAGCATCATGCTGACTGTCCCCAAGCCTTGGAATACCACAGTAGCCCCCAGAAATATTTTCATAAGGTCAATGACCATTTAAAATAATTTAGACTAATAATCCATATAGGAAAAGCTAAATGAATGAAGATTGCCTGATGTAAAACTCTGTATGCAGTTGGATAGACAGTCCATTGAATTAGCACATCTTTACTATGTATAATTTGGGGCAAGATCTGCAAATGGACAGTGAGCTGGGACCAGAATTGATTAAAAAGAAGAGAATACTTGGGTTGTGTTTGGCAAATTGCATAGCACTTCTGGGGTAGCTGTGTGGTGTATTGGACAGGGTGCCAGTCTTGGAATCAGGATACAACCTCAAACACTAGCTAGGTGACCCTGGGCAAGTCACTTAATCTTGTTTGCCTCAGTTTCCTCATCTATAAATTGAGCTAGAGAAGGAAATGGCAAGCCATTCTAGTACCTTTGACAAGAAATCCCCAAATGGGGTCACAAAGAGTCAGACAGGACTGAAATGAATAAACAACAACAAAAAAGCACTTCTAAGAATCCTAAACTGATCCTTGATACACATGAGACAAAACCCCATGATATCAACCCCGATACCAAGAGCAACTAAGTGGTTAAAGAGCCAGTCCTAGAGACAGGAGGACCTGACCTCAGGTATTTCCTAGCTGTATGATCCTGGGCAAGTCACTTGACCCCAATTGTCTAGCTCTTACCACTCTTCTGTCTTAGAACCAATTCTTAGTTTTGATTCTAAGAAAGACAGTAAGGGTTTTAGAAAATACCAACACCAATATTCTTCTAGGACTGCCACATGGCTCTGAATTATATAGCACCACATACTAAGAACAATCAAAATTGTGGTTAACCCAAAGTACAATGGAGAAGCACACAGCAGGTATAAGCAGACCGTAGCACATTGCCAATGATGATTAATAGGCAAGATGATTGCCTTTATGCACATGAAAGCGCTAACTCTGCCAACTGCTTTATCTGCCTCTCCAAGGAGAATCTGCGAACAATCCTTCCAGGTAACAGAACTTTACTTACGTGCTTCTGGATTCATTTGCAGTAAACGCTCTTAGGGAACTTTCGAGACCTTTGTGCCTAGCTCACAGGGCTGGCTGAGGCTTCTAGGAAACAGAGATGAGGAGGAAGAACATTTCGGGCATGGAAAACAGATGAGGTGAGGGATTGGAGGTGAGAGATGGAATATAGATGAGACCGCAAGTAGACCAGTTTGACTCCACATAGAAAATGTGAGGAGAGTCCTCTGTGATCCATCTGGAAAGATACTTTAGATCCAAATGATGAAATTCTAAATGCCAGAAAGAGGAGTTTATGTCTTATCCTCGAAACAACAGGGAGCCCCTGAAACTTCTTGAACAGTAGAGTGACATGGTCAAGCCTAGGTTTTAAGAACATCATTGTCATAGTTGTGGAGGATGAATTATAGAAAGGAGAGACTGGAGTAAGACTTAGCCTGATAGTTTTCCATGAACTCAGTTGGAAAAAAATTACAACTTTACTCAATTCTAACTAAAAATTAACATTTCTTTCAACTAGGAATTTAAAAAAAAACATTTTAAGGAGTCCACCAGACTGCCAAAGAGGATCTATGACGCACACACACAAAAGGTTAAGGACCCTAGACTAGAGGCAGAGAGATCAATTAGAACGCTATTGCAATAATCCAGGTGAAAGGCTACCAGGACTTCTGTAAGAATGGTAGCTCTGTTAGTGAAATTATTTTGAATTTATTCTTTTTTTTAAAACCCTTAACTTCTGTGTATTGACTTATAGGTGGAAGAGTGGTAAGGGTAGGCAATGGGGATCAAGTGATTTGCCCAGGGTCACACAGCTGGGAAGTGTCTGAGGCCGGATTTGAACCTAGGACCTCCTGTCTCTAGGCCTGGCTCTCAATTCATTGAGCTACCCAGCTGCCCCCTTGAATTTATTCTTTATATATTTTTGAATGTAATGTGTTTATCTGAATACATATAGAAGGCAAGCTGCTGGAGGGCAAGAACTTGTTCTTTTTTTCCCCTAGGTAGCAATTCAAGTCAACAAGCATTTATTAAGTACCTACTATGTGCCAGGAACTAGCATTAACATTTAGTAGACTCCGTAAATGCTTGTTGAATTCAATGGGACCAAATCTATCAAGTGAGGGAGCTGTACTAAATGATGCCAAGGGCTGAGAGTCCCCTTTATCTCTGAACCTATAATCTCTTTGAGAATCAGTTTTCTATTCTATAAAATAGGGATAATAATACATTTACTATGTACTTCATGAGTTCTTTATTGGGGAAAACACTTTTTTTACAGTTTAAGTACTACATAAATGTGATCTAAAATTCTTCCATGAAGGAAAGTTCATTATCATAATTTAATCAAAAAGCATTTCAAGGGGGCAGCTGGGTGGCTCAGTGGATTGAGAGCCAGGCCCAGAGATGGGAGATCCTGGGTTCAAATCTGACATCAGACACTTCCTGGCTGTGTGACCCTGAGCAAGTCACTTGACCCCCATTGCCTAGCTCTACAATCATATTAATTCTAAGACAGAAGGTAAGGGTTTAAAAAAAAAAGCATTTATGCATCTGCTATCTGCCAAAACCCTTTGCTAAAGATAATAAATAGTATAGATGTAAAAACAAAGGCTGAGGGGCAAAGACCTCCTAGTCACCCAGAAAGTCAGTAGGAAGATCTCCGAGATGAGACCTCTTGCTTTCCCTTAACTTGTTGCTTATTCCATTCAGACTCAGGATAAAGGATCTGATGAATATTTTAGCCAATTTGCTCCTGAAGGCAAAAACACCCATTAACTTGATCAGCACATTCCTCCCTCCCAGTCTAATGCGCCTTGTGCCAGGTAGAACTGTGCAACTCCGAGCAGGAGAGGGAGCCAAGCGGAAGCTCCAAGGGACGGGACTCTGGTGGGGGTACCAGCGCCGGGTTAGCACTCCCATCTTTCCTCCCTTCCTGGGCTCGCCAATTCCACGCCATCGCCAGCAACAGACTGAAACTGACAAGTGATCTTGTGAATTGGAGCAGAGCACGGGGAAAGAGGGGGGCAGAGGAGAGAGGAAACCCACTAGGGAACAGATGTGATGGAGCGAGCAAGCAGAGGAAGGCAAATGGGAAAGAAATGTCGGGGGAAGGGACAATGACCCAAAGAAAGGGGAAAGGAAGGAAAATCAGAAGGGGCCAGGAAAAAAAAAATGCTGAGAATTAAAATAGTAGATTTGATGAAGAGACAAGAAGAAAAGGAGAGACACATTTATGAAGCAGAAGGGAAATAAAATCGAGAGACTACTAAAGAGATGCATCCTTGTTAATAATGAAATTTAAGTGCATTGTTGACTTATTAATAATTTATAATAAATAATTCTACCTAATAAATATTATTAAAAGGCATTTTATGGGTGTTAAAATAGATGTTATATTATAAATAGTGTGCTCTGTTCTCCTTTTATACTAAGGGATATTAAACATGGCTGGCAACAGAGTTTCCCTTTACTCACTATTCCCCCTCCACATAGAATTCTTTCCTCCAACCAGAGCTATATCGTCTTCCCACTGTCCTGCTGCCAAAGGAGACACAGGAGTAAATGCATTTTGCCTTCCATGTTGAGAGTTCCCAAAAGTGGAGGGGCAGGAGAGAGAGCTAACACTCTGCAGCTTCCCACAGCATCCTAAATTCCTGGAAAGTACCCTTTCTTAGAGAGAAGAGGTAGAAAGAGCCTTCCATCTCTAAAGAAGCAAATCTTTCCTTACCCTTATATGCTAACATGTGGGTAACAGAACTCTACAAAATTGTGGTAAACATAAAGATGGGGGTTTCAGCAAGGCAGGACAAGACTGTTCACTGGGTTCACTGTTCACTCAGGGAAAGAAGACTATATATACACCAAAGGATATTAGGCATGGCCAGCAGTAGAGTTCCTCTCTAATCTAGCAAATAAATTCCTATATTGGCCATGACCCAAAATGTATGTCTGCATCTTAAAGTCTATCACCTCTCTTTTAGGAGGTAGTTAGCACAGGTCATCATTGGTCCTCAAGAATTGTGGTTGGTCATTGCATTTGCCAGAGTTCTTCCATCTTTCAACATTGTTTTGTATTTATAATATTGTTATTAATATATAAAGTGTTCTAGTTTTGCTTACTTCAATATGCATCAGTTCATACCCAGCTGAGAGGTACCTCTTAAGTTTCTAATTCTTTCCACTATAAAAAGAACTGACATAAATATATTTTTGTATATATAGGTCCTTTTCCCTCCTCCTGAGCTTACTATAAAGCAGGAGGTAGACACAATGATAGGTTAATATTAACCTATAATAATATAGGCTATAATCCCCCCACCCAAGGGTTCATTAAAACAGAGAAGAATAGTATTGTAGCTAGTCTTATGCCCACTACTGCTCCCTCATGTAGGGGAAAAGCCACAGGGAAATCTACAGATTTTGTTCTTGAACTACAAATTATAAATAGCCTTCACTCCCTAGAAGTATACTGTGCCTGATCTCCTCACACTGGAATTATACTCTGGCCCTGTAGCTCCTCTGATTGGTTGGTTCCCTCCAGAACTTCCATTTTAAAGAAAATGCCTGGTCAAGCCATGTCTTTCTTCATCCCTCTCCAGCTTACTCCTCACTCTCCAGGCTGATTCCCCCACCATGGCACCCCTTAGGTATCTTCTCCTCCTCTCCTCCCTCCCTCTCTTTTGAGTGTTGTCTTTCCTATTAGACTATAAGTTCCTTGAGGACAAGAATGGGTTTGCGTTTGTATTCCCAGATCTTAGAACAGTGCCCACAATAACTGCTTAATAAATGCTTGTTGATTTGACTAGACTTGGAGGATTTGGGGGTCCAATACTTGATATACTAATGGGTCTTGCATCTATGAAATGAGTCATCAGGCAATTTCCAGGGATGAAGGTTGGACAGCTCTTCTCTATGCAAACCCATTCTTAGGAAAGGATCTGCAAAACACATTCATACCAAGGTGTTGTACCCCCTACTTCCACTGCCTGAATGCTGGCAAAGGATCACAGATGGCTAGTACTGTTAAGAACATTTAAATGTAAGCCACATCTTCACAATCATCTAATTAACTAGAAGGCATGTTAAGAGTCCACTGTCTATTCCATAAGTCAATAAGCATTTATCACCCATTTACTATGTGGTAGCCCCTGAGCTAAGTGAGGAGATGCAAAAAGGAAAAAAATCAGTCCTGCCCTCAAGGAGATCACATTTTAATGGAGGAGAAAGAGGCAAATAACTATGTATATGCAAGACATGGTTATAGATATATAGATACATATATGTAATAAAAATGGAATATGCTTGGTATTTGTTATTTGGGGTCTCTTTTTTTTTTTAATTTTAAACCCTTAACTTCTGTGTATTGACTTATAGGTGGAAGATTGGTAAGGGTAGACAATGGGGGTCAAGTGACTTGCCCAGGGTCACACAGCTGGGAAGTGTCTGAGGCCAGATTTGAACCTAAGACCTCCTGTCTCTAGGCCTGACTCTCAATCCACTGAGCTACCCAGCTGCCCCCTGGGGTCTCTTTTTTAAAGCATTTTAGGTCAGCTAGGTGGAACAGTGGATAGAGTTCAGGTCCTAGAACCAAAAAGACTCATCTTCCTGAGTTCAAATCTGGCCTCAGACACTTACTAGCTGTGTGACCCTGGACAAGTCACTTAACACAAGTTTGTCTCAGTATCCTCATCTGTAAAATGAATTGGAAAAGGGAATGACAAAACACTCCAGTATCATTACCAAGAAAACTCTAACTGGGGACACAAAGGGATGGACATGACTGAAAATGACTGAACAAAAAAGCATTTTAACTGATTGAACAAAACACAGCTTTGGGGACTTCCAGTTTAAATGGTAACATGAAAAGTTTTTAGAGAGACCCAAATCTCCCACATAAACTCCAGAAAATACCTAAATAGTCTCCCTAGAAAGATGAATGATAAATAAAAGTTAAAAGGAAGCAAAAGGTTAGTTCCACATCCAATTCAGAACTGTGCAGGAAAGTGATGACAAAACAAAGAGGTCACACCAGGGAAGTCAAAACTCAATGGCAGAAACTGATAACATCAGGGAGAGGAGCAATGCCAAAGACACCTCTAAATGGAGGTATCCCAAGCCAGCATGAAACTCTATTAATTGGGGATTTAAAGTCAGACATATTAGACATATTAGAACAGAAGCAAGGGACAGAGCTGTTGTCCAGAAATCACTGTATGGTGAGACAAGACCCAACTATACAGCCCTCAGAGGACTGGGAGACACCAGAAGAGACAGCCAATTCATCATCTGGCCACCAGCATCAGCCTCTCCCTGGTACTTGTCAAGACTACAGCAGGAGAGGAAATCAGCTCCCAATGGAGGACCATGAAGGAGGAGATGGGGAGACATGTATTAAGACAGAAGTAAGGAATGAATAGTAGCCATCCCATATTGTTGTCAATGGCAGCAGCATCTAGTCTGTAAAGTGGACAAGGACTAAGGACGTCTTCCTAAAAGACCACAGGAAGAGACTGGTCTTAAACCAAATCAATTTGAAGAAGTTTGAGAGAAATTGAGGCAAATGCTGAAGAACAATCTCCAGGTCCAAATTCTGTTTCTGATTTCTGAGAGACAAGTTTGTAGAAGGAAAAACAGAAAAGTTAAAAATGATTTTGTGTGTAGTGAGAAGGATGGAAGATAAAATTTAGTTGAAATAAATATGGAAAACCTGAGTATAAACTAAAGGAGAAGCTGAGCTAAAGGAGAAAGTTTCATTCTGAAAAAAAAAGAAAAGAATTAAAATGTAGAGGTAAGAAAGAACTCAAAAAAATTTTTTAAGAAAAAGAAGCTATTTGTCATGGGAAAGTAAATAAGATGAGTCAATAAATTAAACAACATGGTAAATTTTTAAGTATGGTATTGGTGAAATATGAGGTTTGTGAGAAAAGGAAAAAGAGGTAGAGTATGGCTGTAAAAGGGCAGCTACATGGTAAAATTAGATACAGTGTCAGGCCTGGGGTGAGGAAGATTCATCTTCCTGAATTTAAATCTGGCCCCAGACACTTCCTAGTTGAGTGACCCTGGACAAGTCACTTAACTCCAATTGCCTAACTATCCCTTACCACTCTTCTGCCTTGGAACCATTACACACTATTGATTCTAAGACAGAAGATAAGGGTTTAAAAAAAAAAAGAATCTGTAGTGCTAAAAGTAATTAAATAATGGCTATGAACCTGTTAAGATAAAGAAAGGGAACTTGACTTTGCTGTTAAGTTAAATAATAATAAAAGGATCCATGAATATTAATGAGTGTTTAGGAGGTAAAGTGTAAATAGCCACAAGTTACTCAAAAAACAAGATTAAGTATCTCAGTTTGAAAAGCAACAGAGAATCTCCCAAGCAGATGATTACTATCTACTTCTGGTGATTCACATGGACACTAATGATATTGCCAGAAGAATCCAAGAAAATACTGCCAAAAATTACAGTCTTAGACAAGATACTGAAAATCAGAGGGACACGGGCTATGTTTACTCACTGCTGCCCACTGAAGGCAAAGGATGCAGAAGAAAAAAACTGATTTGGAAAATAAATAGTTACCTAAAAAAGATGATGTCTAAGAATAAGATTGGGATTTTTGGACTGTATTTTGAAACACAGGGATGACAGACCCCAGAGTAATTTTGAAGGGTCCCTGATGAAAAAAATTATGCACCCTATTTCTTAAAAAATCTAATCTAAATGTCTTTAAGGGGCAGCTAGGTAGCTCACTGGATTGAGAACCAGACCTAGAGATGGGAGATCTTGTGTTCAAATCTAGCCTCAGATACTTCCTAGCTGTGTTACTCTGGGCAAGTCACTTAAAACCAATTGCTTAGCCTACTCTTCTGTCTTGGAACTGATATTTAGTATTGATTCTAAGACAGAAAATAAGGAGTTTTTTAAGTTCTTTAAGTTAAAAGGTATGAAGGAGAAAGAAAATGGCCTCTCTTTATCTACCATGCTATATATCAGAGAGAGCAGCTACTATGAGGGGAAAATGGCATTTGAATCCAGAGGTTCAAATGGGACAAAATCCAAGAAAGGAATCAATAGTAAAACTCATAGCTTCAAATGTCTATATTCAGATGCCCAAAGTTTAGTCAACAAATTGGGAGTCCTAATGAAAGAAGACAAATTGACCTCACAGATCTCATAGAGACTCAGTGGGAAGAAATCCTGGAATTCTAAATGCTTTTTAACATATTCAGAAGAAACAGGATAAGTACAGAGATGGGATAGTTCTCTCAGACAGTGGAGAGGGAAAGGTAACCCTACTAACCATGTCATTTAAAGGAGTCTGATGAAGATAAAGTAATAGAATTTTCCCCTCAGTTCCCCTCTAGACGTTCTGTAATTCTTAAAAAGTTTATCTGTCTTAACAATAATTTTCATGTCATCCTATCTATAAAATCTCTTCTTTATATAGGCAAAAGGTGATAAAGTGGATAGAATTGTAAGCCTTTGTAATTTGATAGAATTTGTAAGCCAAGAAGACCTGGGCTCAAATTCTGCAACAAACACTCATTAGTTCTGTGATACTGGGTAGGTTGCCACCTATCTCCTCTTAGTTTTGCCTCAGTTTCATCATCTCTAAATGGGGGGAAGGGTAACAATAATATCTACTGCATAGAATTGTTGTGAAGATCAAGTGAAATAGCACCTGAAACGTATTTTTCAAACCTTAAAGTATTCTACAAATGCTAGTAGCTATTATTCTTTATAACTATAAGTCTATGGTTCCATAGTCTTATGACCTGATGATGTCTAATAGGGTCCCTTCCAACCCTAAAATGCTATTCTGGATTCCTTAACTGGTTTGTGAGCCTTTTTCTTTATCCATTTATTCAATGCCACCAGTAAACAACCCCCCATCTTTTGTGCCAGATAGGAGAGAACAGGTCAAAGAATAATGGTATGGCTATAGAGAATCATTAATTTCTCATGTTGTCTGAGTAGCCCATCCCTATCTTTTATGCCAATTGTGAACTAGAGAGAAGTCACGGAATAAGGAATATAGTTATAGGGACTTAATGAACTTCCAACATTGTCTGAATAACAAAGAAAATAATCCCTGTCCCTTTCCTATCTCTTAAGGACCCTGAGGAATTGACAAGATGATGCCTGAAAAGTGATTTGTACTTCTTGGAGCAAGATGCTAAATAAATCTAGGATAGGCTGTGACCATTATCTTTGCAACTTCAATGTCTAACCCTGCTGCAAGGATCAGATGTAGTTTAAAAAACAAAAACGGTTCTATTCTCAAAGAGCCATATCCTCTTCTTTTTCATCTCTGGGTTTTTGAATGGCGACAAGGAGCCCAGATACCATGGCAACATGAGCTGTGGAAAAACCTCAAACAAAAAGTGGAATTGAGAAGAACATGTGGAGACAATGACCTCAGAATTCTTTGTGAGAGATACCTTGATGAAGGCAAGAGGACAATTCCTCTACTGCATCCCCACAATGCTGGCTGTAGCTATCAAGACCTTGATTCTAAATATAGAATTTCTGACTCCATTATCTAAACACACTCTTGGTAGCTATGGAGGATGTGGGCAGAGTGGGACTGGGAGCTAGCTTTCTGCTATTATGCTATATCATTTTTAGATCAGATAACCCTTCCTCTTCAGTCTCCTCTGTTGTTTTTGCTAGAAGGATTCACAACCAGAAAGTATGGCCAATACAGGGATTCAACTCCTAAGAATCCAAAGCTACCTGGAACAAACTTATGGCCTAATTGTTAGTAGGCACATTCAGACAGAGTTTAGATGATCATACATTAGGGATTTTGTGGAAAAAATTACTGTCCTGGGTAAGAAGTTACATGAGATGGCCTCTAAGGTCTCTTACAACTGTGAGTTTACATTATTCTGCCTAGCACAAAAACAACTGAAACATTTAATGGCCAACCATGATTCTAGAGGACAAGTAATGAATAATGCTACCCACTTCCAAGAAAAAAAAATGATGAGCTAAGTATGCAGAATAAGACAGAATTTTAAAACAGGTCAATGTGAGGATTTAATATGCTCAAGAATGTATATCTGTTACAAAGATTTGGGGGTTTTGGTTTTGGGGTGGGGATTTTAGTGTGAGAGACAATGGGGAGATGGGAGGAAGAGAACATATATGCTTTTTACTTTTTTTAACTAAAAGAAAAATTTAAGAACTCAGATTGACGCAATTTCCAATTAGGTTTCTAGTGGCATGATGATGAAGCTACTCAGTTATAGTCAATAAACTCAGAGTACAAAATAAAACATACGTTTCTGGACATGACCAATGAGCAAATTTGTTTTGCTTGACTGTACATATTTGTTACATGGTCTTTGCCTTTATTTTTTTCTAATGTGAAGGAAGGGTAGCAGAAAAGAGGGGAAATAAAATGTGTTAAATTTTTTTAAAGGAAGCTTTAAGAACTAGTCAATGCAGTGCCCAACCATGATTCCAGAAGTTTTATAATGAAGGGTTTTCCTTTACTTTTTTTTCTTCAATGGGAGATGAATCAAAGAGAGAGGGAGTTAGAGACAGGGAGTCCAAAAAAGAAGGAAAAAAGAAAATAAAGAGGGTCATTGAAGCATTTTAACAGATAAGAACAGAAGAAAATCCAGAAAGAATCACAAATAGGACAGCTTTGAAAATCATATATTGAACTTGCTATATATATTTTAAATAAAACACAACAGAAATTCATGTATAAGCCTCTTTTCTACTATGTGCATGGAAATGGTCATTTTATATGGTATATTAAAATGTTGAAAAACAAAAGTAAAGTATAGTGCTTGATAACCATATTCTAGTTTGGGAAAATTTTAGGAGAGACATTTGTACAAAATGTGTAAATCTTAGCTCCCAAGCTCAAACTACCAAGTAAGTTCTGTTCTGAAATTTATTGGATCTGCCAGCTCTGAGTGGCATAGATATATCAGGGGCATAAGTAGAAAGGAGCTGCTCCTGCTAGGAAATCACTCCTTGGACCTCTGGGTCAAGCCAAAATATAAATTATTGAACAACATTTAGTCTGAGAAGTCAAAAGGATGGTGAGTGGAGACCTAGAGGAATTGATTGACAGGTCCTTTCCAGGAATTATGGATTGCTTTGATTATTGTTCCCAGAGGAAGAGGTGGAAAGGTCTTCAGGGAAGGGGGCAAAGAGAGGAGGACTGAGAAAGAGTACAGGAGTTCAGACCATGAAGATGCTTGGAGATCAACAGCATGATGGGTCCAGATCAGAACAGTTATTAAGAATTATCCTCAGCTAAAAAAACTTAGAAGAACTGATCTGAGTGAGGAGGTATGGCCACAAAAATGACCCAGAGAATAAGGACATGGTGAGTCTAGGTCAATCATAGCCTCGAGGGATTCCTCCTACCTCTAAATGTTTATAATACCAATTATTTGTGCAGTAATTTTTGTTCAGTCATTTTCAGTAATGTCCAAGTCTTTGTAACCCCATTTGGGTTTTTCTAGGCAAAGATGCTGGAGTAGTTTGCCATTTCCTTCTCTAGCTCATTTTTTACCAAAGAGGAACTGAGACAGAGTTAAGTAGCTTGTCCAGGGTCACACAGATCTTAAGTATCTGAGGCCAGATTTCAACTCATGAAAATGAATCTTCTTGATGGCAAGCCCACAGTTTTATCCATTGCACCACTTATCTGCCCCACCAATTATTCATAGTGTAATCTAATTTGGTATTTATTGAGCACCAAATTATGTGAAAATACCCAATTACTATGGTAGGTATGCTGGGAGTACAAAGGCAAAAGTGAAAGTCTCTTCCCAAAGGAGTTTACATCTTTCGTAAGAGAAATACATGTACAAAAATAGGTATAGAGACTGAACTGATGATTTCATTGATATACAGAACTCCAGGTTGAAGGAATTCCCTCTACCAATGCAGGCTGGAATTTTCTCTACAAATTATGTATAGTCTTTAAGGAGCTTCCCAGGGCAGATTAAATGAATGACTTGCCCAGAATCACTTACTTAGCCTATATCAATGGCAGGGTTTGACTCCAGGTCTTCCTGACTTCAAGACTAACTTTCTATTCACCCCCACTACCCTGTCTCTCTGGAGAAGATTATGAATAAATAAATCAGCATTTATGAAAAATAATTTATTAATCCCTTAAAATGTGCCAAACACTGCTAAATCCTGTAGAAACAAATAAAACGCCAAAGACAATTCCCACCTTCAAGAAGCTTATATTCTAAAAGAAAAAATAATATATAAAAGAAAGTCATCAATGAGGTAGAAAGAACATTTTGGCTTAGAAAGTTATATAGAAAGTAAATCGATTCCATAAAAGAGTAGATTAACGCACCTTTTCTAGGATCAATACAGAGTTGATTTGGCCATAATTCTAGAATTAGAGTGAGTGATTAGTTCTGAGCATAAAAGGATAAAATCCTCTCTGGACCACGTGAAAAGTAGCAAGAGTCAAGTGAGTTTTGGCTGGAACCCAGTCCTGTAGTTGGTGGTGGCTGAGGCAACACCAATCAGGATATCAGAGCCCCAGGTATAAGGACCAAAGTCCTCCTGGGCTTGGTTTCTGGATTAAGGAATTTGTAATTTATTCTAGAGGCAAGAAAGAATCACTGAAGCTTCCTGAACATAGAAGTGACATGATGAAATCTATGTTTTAAGAACATAAATTGGTCTTCTCTATGAACAAATAGATTATTAGAAAAGAGAGAAACTGGAATTAAGGAGGTTAGGAGACTATTGTGATATTACTAGCAAGAAGTGTTGAGGTCTTGAACTAAAGTGGTGACCATATGAGTGGAGGGAAGGAAGACAGATGCTACAGAGGCAGAAACAACAAGATTTGGCAAATGATTGAATGTATTACACAATTTATTTAGCAATTAATTATGCACAACCTTGTGTGACATCACCTCTGGGATTTTGCGGTCCTGTGACCTCCTCTTTTGTCCTAAACTACTACTTAAAATTGAAATGTCCAGGGAGTGATAAAACATGTATATTACTCGCATTTACTAACACAGGCTCTATAACATAGGGGTCATCCCAAATCTTTCATTTTATAAATGAGGAAAACTGAGGCTCCCCAAAATTACAAGACTTGGTCAAGGTCACACATATAGAAAATATAAGAGTTAGGATTCAAATACTGTCTGTAAGTGAAAGATTCTAATCTCCCAAACCCTCTTCGCTACAACAGCATACAAAAAGGCACTGGGAATTCCAATCCATTCTTGGGGTGGGGAGCAGAGAACAAGCATTTTTAAGCATCTATTAAGTGCCAGGCACTGTGTTAAATGCTTTTCAAATATTATTTTATGTGATCCTCACAACAACCTTATTACTCTCTTCATTTTTAGTTGAGGAAACTGAAGCAGACAGAGGTTAAGTGATTTTCCTAGGGTCAACCAGCTAGTAAGTGTCTGAGGCTAGATTTGAACTCCAGTCTTCCTGCCTCATGGCCCAATACTCTAGCCACTAGATCAGAGTTATGAAGCGCATGACCTACTTGGATTCAACCCAAACTAGATTAAAATTCAATTGGGAAATATTTAACAAAATGAATAAAAATATGATAAAGCATAAATAATATTACATTTTAAAACTAAGTCAATATAAAGCCTACAGGAATCCCTATGTATGGATTAATGATTCCCATTTCTATTTGTCTGACACCATTGCACTGGACCACCAGCAGCCTGAGAGAATAATGAGAATAGTTAACATTTATATAGTACTTTTATAGTATATATGCCAAACATTGCACTAAGTGCTTTACAATTATTATCTCATTGGATCCTTGCAACAACCAGAAGGGAACAGATGCTATTATTATCCCCATTCTATAGATAAGGAAACTGAAGTAGGGGGTAAATGACTTACCCAGGGTCACACAAATGATAAGTTTTAGAGGTCAGATTTCTACTCAGGTCCTCTTGACTCCAGGTTTGATACTCTGTAGGCTTTGCCACCTAGCTACAATTAGAAAAGAGCAAAGCAGTTACTCTTAAAGTCATATTCACCAATCCAAGACTAAAAAATATGGGAGACAAGGAGGCAGAATATTGTATGACACATCAGTCAATTTTGGCGAATTGTTTTTTTTTTCTTTTAAAATAATTGCTACAAGGGAGGGCTCATTGGGTTGTAGTAGGAAAGACATTCAGAAATGAATGCAACATAAAAACCAAAGGTGTCAGTTTCTTAAAAGGAAATAATCCAAGAGAAGTGGGAGAAAAACCAACGCAAATATACAGAACGAATAGGAGGAAGCTGATGTCTGCTAAAGAAACCTTATGTATAGGAAGGCTGCCAAAAAAGCAACTGAGCTAAGACTCAGGAGAACTGAATTCTAATTCCAGTTCCATCATTTTGGGAGCTTTGTGAAAATCACTCTCCGGGCTTCATTTTCTTCATCCGTCAAATGATGGTGTCGGATAGATGATTTCTAAAGCATCCTCCAGCTCTAATATGCAGGAATTGATGGGGTTAGAGACTTCATAAGCATTGGAAGGCTCTGGTTGCCTGGGGCACCTGTCCCTGGCTGTTGTCAATAGTACTATGACTGTCTGATAAACTATGGATGATTGCATAAACAGTCCTGATGTGTTTCTAATATGAGAACCCCCCCCCATGTGGAACCATAATTAGAAAGGTAATTCATGTTTATATTTGCATGTTATGTTAACAGAAACAAATATTTTATAATACACTAGGTGTTACATGTAAGATGCTTTCATATATTATCTCATTTGAACCTCACAACAACTTTGTGAATTGGGTACTACAGATATAACCTCCCCCATTTTAGAATCATTCAACTGAATATCAGAGGATTTCTGGAAGAAATCATATCCAGGCTCAGATGCTTATTAGCTGCTTGAACTTGAGCAAGTCATTTAACCTCTGTCTGCCTCAGTTTCTTCTGCTGTAAAGGGGGATAATAATAGCACTTACTTTCCATGGTTGTTGTGAAAATTAAATGAGATAATGATTGTAAAATACTTAACACAGTGTCTAGTACATTGTCGTTTAGTCATTTTGGTCACGTCCAACTCTGTGTGACCCCATTCCAGGTTTTGTTGGTAAAAATACTAGAGTAACTGTTTGCCATTTCCAGATGAGGAAACTGAGACAAACAGGATTAAATTATTTGTCCAAAGGAGTAAATATCTGAGGCCAGATTTGTGCATAGGAAGATAAAGTCTTTTAGGCTCCAGGCCCTGAACTCTATACATTGCACCACCTAGCTGCCCACTTGGTACATAGTAGGCACTTAATAACTTGTCTCCTTCCAATTTGTTGGGCCATTTGCAAACAATTCTGCACAACCAACAATAGGCAGGAATTTGCACTAGTTTCTTGAACTCACCACTAATGAGCTGTGTGACCTTAAGCAAATGATACCATGTTGTCCCTTCACAAAACATTTTACATACACTCTCTAATTTGATCCTCCCAGTTGTCTTGTGAGGTAGTTAGTGCACACTGTTGTCCCTTCTTTGTAGATAAGAAAACTGAGTCTCAGAAAAGTTATTGCATATTTAAAACCAGATAGCTTATAACTGACTCATCCAGGATACAAAGTCATGTCTTCTAAGTCCAGGACTTTCCCCCAAGTAGTACTCTGCTACCCCAAGCAGAACTGAAAATTTCTTTCTGATGTGATTATGTGTGCCAGTTTGCCCAGATCAAGGGACCATTATTGTTAGATCCTGTTCATTGTGGATTGTGTGGAATTTTGTTTGGGGTGGCCCTACATATAGCCAGGGTAGAAGATTTTCTAAACGTTGTAATGTGTGGGACTTCACAGAGTTCTGCCTTCCCCAAACAATTTTCTCATCTGACCTACAAGAGCTCTGAATTTCCCACCATGGAAGTTATTCCTTTTGGGTCTCTAAAAAGTTCATACAAAAATGTACAGCTATTGCTTGGGGGAAAATGGAAGGGGAGTAAAAATAGCCTTCACCCATAAACACATTACCTAACAGTCATCTGCAAAACAGAACTGGACAAAGGGGGTAAGGAGAAGATGGGGGAGGGGAGGAAACAGGAAACAGAAAGATGGGAGAAGAGAAAGAAACCATAGAAGATGCGCATGGATTAAATGAATTGGGAATAAAAAGAACTTCATAGAAAATGGGGGGAAAGAGAATCAGAAAAAAAAGTGCCCTCAGAAGATACCGTGGAAAAGGTATCTAGGAACTTTTGGGGTACTACTAAAACCCAAAGTACACCTTTACAAAAGAAAATTCCTAAACAATAGCAAAACCAGACATTCAAGTTAGAGCCCTCAACACAGTATTTATTTTCAGACATATTTCAGTCCTGTTTTTGCTTTTTGTCTTTGTACCCCCAGTACTTGGCACCAAGTGCTTAATAAATGCGTTTTTCATTCGTTATGTCTGTGACTAAATCACTACAGAGAATTTACATCCTGTAAATAGCAGCATATTGTGATAGCAACCATGCCCAGTTTTGCCTATGCAGCTTACCCAAGGCGCTGTCTTAGGTGCTGAAGTAGCACAGCCTAGTGGCCCAAACCCATTGCTAGCAGTAAGAAAACCAGAATGATATTCATAACTCTGTCACTAATTTGCTTTAAAGGTAAATCCTCACCTTACCTGTGAAGTAGGGGCAGTGTGCCCTAGGTATTTCTCTCCACAACACCACCACCACAATTCCAAAAGTCTTGCTCTTTTAAGGTTGGTAATAATGAGTTCAAGAATAGCAAAGGAGCCCTGGAATTTCAAATCATGTGAGTGCTAGTCTCAAGTGGAAACCTAGAAAAAGCTATGAAATTGCTCAAGTTTTAATTTGTCACCCCTACTCCCCCACCTTCCTATTTTTCTTCCTTCTCTGGCATTCCCTTCTCCCATTAAAAAATAATAGATAACATTTATATGATATTTTAAGAATTGCGAATCTCTTTATATGTGTTATCTCATTTTATCCTCACAACAACCCTGTGAGATAGATGCTATTATCACCCCTGTTTTACAGATGAAGAACTGAAGCTCTGAAAAGGTAAACTTATCCAGAGCCATAAATTGAAAAAGTGTCTGACAAATTTTAACCCAGGTCTTTCTTACTACAAGTCTGGGGCTCTAACCATTATGCAAACCCCCATGACTCATATAGAAAACTACTCTAAGCTAAAGAATTTACATCAATATTCCTATAAACCCTTACTTTATATGTCTTAGTATCAATACTAAGTATAGGCTTTGAGGCAGAAGAGTGGAAAGGGCTAGGCAATTGGGGTTAAGTGACTTGCTCAGGGTCACACAGAAAGGCAATGACTGAGGATTCCATCAAGACTTTTCACTATGGTGTGAATTCAAGCAGCAGGGACATATATTTATATAATAATATATTTATCTAATCATGGAATGAAAGGCCATTTGGTCCCTAGGTAAGAGGTTTCAAACTTCAGCGGAGAATCTTAGATATCACAGATTCCAACTCCATTTGACAGATATGGAAACTAAGGTCATGAAGGGGTGTGGAAACTAAGGTCATGAAGGGTGAAATGATTTTTCCATATCAAATAGTTCATAAGTGCCAGATCCAGGCTTAGAACCCAGAGTTCTTTATTCTAATTCAATGTTCTTTCTATTACTTTAAGGTAGATATGTAAATATACATTTCCTTATTTAAAAACAATTTAATCCTATTTCAAAAACATGAGGTACTTCTAAAAGTGTTTCTTTTTTCATGAGGAAGGATTCCTAATACATATGTGTTTAAGTGTGTTTACATACATATACATATACCATGCTTAGCATAGTAACTTGTTCATGTAGATACATTCAAAAAGTACTGACTCTTAAAAAGCCCTGTAGAAGAAAAGAAACAAATCTGTCCTCAGTGGCAGGCTCTTCCCAAGCAGCCTCAAAACTGTTTGGGGGGGAAAAGGAGAGATGATATGGGGAAAAAGAATGTTAGCTAGAGAATCACAATTAAATCAAGGTTAGAAAAAAATTCTGGCTGAGGATAGCATTTTCATCATGAGTCCCTTGTGGTTATCTTGAAGACTTTCTTTGCTGACAATAGGTTAGTACTTCACAGTTGATTATCGTATAGTATTTCTGTTACTGTATACTGTGTACTCCTAGTTCTTCTCACTTCACTTTGCATCCATTCTTATGTCTTCCAGGTTGTATTGAACTTGTCCTGTTCATTGTTCCTTATGGTACATTAGTTTTCCATTCCAACCACTTACCATGACTTGTTTATCCATTCCCCAGTTGAATGGAGTTTCAACTTCTTTTCTCAGTTTCCAATTTTTTGCCACTAGAAAAAGAGCTGCTACAAATATTTTTGTACAGATAGGTCCTTTTCTTTTTTTCTCATCTCTTTGGGATATAGACCCTGCCTTTATTTTTAAAGGCTATGAGACTTTGAGCAAGTGACTTCACATTTTTGATCCTCGGTTTCCTCATGTGTAAAGTTATGTATTTAAAGTGGATAATCTCTAAGGACTCTTCCAGTTCTGATATCCTATAGCTCCACAAAGTAAAGAATCAGGATCAATGACTAGGACAATGAGAGTATGACACACAGCAACAACAAACAAATAAAACTGGGTTGGATAGAGTGTAAGTAAGAAAGAGCCACACCTCATAATCTATGGTGGCAGCAAAATATTGGGTGAAGGCAGCATAATATAATGGAAAGAGAGCTAGTTTTGGAATCAGGAAAATAGAGATCAAGTCTGCCTCCACTGTTTTCCATCCATAAGCCATTAGGCAAGTCACTCACCTCTCTTTTTCCTCATTTATAAACTGATGTTTAGATTAGATGATCTCTCAAGCCCATTCTTGCTCTGAAGCCTATGATCCAATGGCTACAGATTCCCTAAGTGAACTTGATGAAGTCCCTAAATTCTCTGGTCTCTATTCCTCTCTCAATAGCAGGAATATCTACAGCTCAAAATGCTATGTAAATGCTAGTTATTATCATTATCTTACCTATGGTAAGAATGAATGATACCATTCATGCGATAATAGTTAGAGATTTTTTTGGAACATGCATCCTGCCGATAAAATCAAAGTACTGTTTTCATTATGGCCATGATGTCCTTAAGAATGTCAAATAAAATGTAAACTCCATGACTGGCCTAGGATCATGATCCTAGAGTTAAAACCTTGGAGATTATCCAACTCCCTAATTTTACAAATGGGGAAACATTCACAAAAGAAGCTATATGACTTTCCTAAGGTCACACAGAGTCTTTTTTTTTGTCTTTGTACTCCCCAGCAGCATGGCATAAGGGATTGAAAGCACAGGAAGATCTGGGTTCCAGGACTGTCTCTGACACATACTAGCTAAGTGACCTTGGGCAAATCACTTAATCTTTCAGTGTTCTCAGCAACTCTCTTAAGACTATAAGTCGCAGAGAAGGCACTGACCTACATTGTCTGAAGGAATTTCTTCACAAAGAAATTCCCTACACCAGTGCATTGCAATATCTGCTTAATAAATGTTAAGTCAAGTCAACAAGTATTTATTAAATACCTACTATGTCCCAGACATTGTATTAAATTATGAGGATGCAAAAAAAAATCCCCTCTTCTCAAGGAGTTGCCAGCCTAATGGAGAAGACAGCATGTAAACAACTATGTTTCTAAAGTGAATTACATTGAATTGAATTGAGTTGAGATGAAATGAAATGAATTGAAATAATGATACCATAGTAAACATCAGCCTGTAGAGAAGGAGAGCAAGGCAAACTAAGGCCCTCTTAATGCATCACTGCAAAGATTGGACCTGGAATTATGCTAAATACTGGAGTAACTATTGCCTAACAAGTCTTAAGGTTTTGCACTATTTTGCTCCAATTGCTCATTCCAGGTAACAGCACAACTGGTCCTGTGATTCTGGTACATCATCTTTTTATTGAATAGAATTATATCTTTCTGGACCTCTTATACTATCAGAGAGGTAAACAAAGCATCCTTTAAGAAAAATCCAGGCATTGGTCCCTTTGAAAAGAAGAGGTCATTGTCATCATTAACAATGCAGATGCAGGCTCACTATGTAGAGGGTACTCTGCAAGCTCTTCTTCTCTTCCTCAACTGGCATCCCTGAGCTCCACAAACATAGCTCCAATCTATTGACCAAAGCCACATACATGTCTTCAAATCATTCTCTAGGGATTTTTCCCCTTTTTTTCAAGCAGAATTCCCTCCCATACTACAAATTGTCCTATGGATAGCTATGGATCTCTGAAAGCGAGTAACCCTTCCCACTCCAATCCCCAGCACACAAATCCCCACCATTCCTGAGAGGGATAATCTGCTGGCCTCAGCACTTTTGTGCTAATGCAGCAGCAGTTGTAGGAATAACAAGCGCTGCAGTGGCCACACAGTGGCTGCAGTAGGAGCAGCTGGGGGGTTGGGGGGAAGGGAACAATCAGATTGTACCATTTCTAACTCATTTGCGAGCCATAATTGCACCAGGTCACAAGGAAGACGGATGGATCCCTAGACCAGAACAAGCTGGGGTGTGTCTCACTCCAAGGGAGGTGAGTACTGCAGTAACATACTGGGGTGCCAGGTTTAGATAATAACAAAATCATGATTCTGTGAGTGTCTGTCTGTGTGTGTGTGTGTGTGTGTGTGTGTGTGTAAGAGAAGCAGTTATACCACCAGAACTGTAGGTAGAATAAATAGATGCAAGGTGGCTCTTCACAAAGTTATTTACTTCCTTACAGCTGCAGCAGAACTATGTATAAGCCACATCTTGATGCTTCCTGTAAACAAGAACTCATTTCTGACCATCTGCAGCCTGGAGAACAGCAAGGGAATAGCTTTACTTGCTTTCTCTCAACAGCTCTAGCCCTGATAGCCACCTTTTTCACCCAGTCTGTTCTTTGGGTTACTGGAAGCCAAGAAATTGCGAACCAAGAAATTATCTTAGCAGGGTCAAAGGGTGATTAGTGGATGGGGATAGAAGGGGTCAAGACCAGTTTGGGGCAAGAAAAGATAATGAGTACTAGGAGTCCTTTCGTGATAAAAATTTCTAGGTTGTTTTTCTTTCTGCTGTGGTCCCCAAAGGGAGCTATTCATTTTCTGTAGTCTTTGAATTCATCCTTTCTACAATAAACTATAGTGGAAAGGGCATTAGACTGGAAATCAGGTGTCCTGGTTTTTAATCTCAACTGTCACTTACTTGATCTCTTGGCTTTTGGCAAGTCATTTAATAGCAATAAGCATCAGTTCCTTTATCTGTAAAATGAGGGGTTTGGACTAAGTAAGCTCTAAAATCTCTTCCAGCTCTAGATCCTATAACCTCAATATTTCATTCCAAAACTAAATAGAAATTAATTTATATTGGCCTCTGTTTCAGATTCTCTGTTGCCTTCCACAACTTGTATTAACCAAAAGTCAATTGCTTGATCTGCAAAATTTGCAAGGGCCCCATGAACGCTCACCACTGTTATCTTTTAGAGTTCTGATCACAACCTCCATTGCAGCCCATAGCGACACATTCTGAGTCTTCACATTCCCCAGCCAAATTGCCATGCCACCACTTTTGACAAACCTATCAGCCACTGCCCACCTACATGGTCACCCAGCTTTAATGACCAGTACTTAGAGTTCTCTACTGATGGCACAAGCAGAAATATACAGTATGGTTACTGAGGCCACTGAAGCAACATTTGACAAAGCTCAATAATGCCACTACTATTCAGATACTTGAACCCTTATATGACTGTTTATAATAGATAACATCAACATTCTACCCTATATACAGATTCCTATAAGGGATATTTGACATGGGAAATAGTGAAGTAGAGAAGGGACTAATAGACTAGGAATCAGGAGCTTGAGGTCAGCCAATTCACTCCATCTCTCTGGGTCTGTTTCTTTATTCAAAATGTAGGGTATTCCAAAAGTCACTACAGTTTTAAGCTATAAAAGCTTAATACTTATACCACTACTAATTGCATTTATGTAATAGTTTGAGGGCTGCAAGAAACTATTCATATTATATCTCACTTAATAATATGAAAAGGTTCCGTTCTAGATAAATGCTGAAGTCCTCGAAGACCAAACAAAAGAAAGGAAAAGACAATTAGAAAGCTCAGTGGGTCTAACTTAGATTTCTTTTTTTTTAACTCTTACCATCTTAGTGTTAGATCCAAAGCAGAAGAGTGGTAAGTACTAGGCAATGTGTCTTAAGTGACTTGCCCAGGGTCACACAACTAGGAAGTGTCTAAGGACAATTTGAACCCAAGACTTCCCATCTCCAGCCTGTCTTTCTATTCACTGAGCCACCTTGCTGCCCTTACCTGAATTTCTTTTAAACCTTTCCAACATGGGCTATGACTCATTGTCTTGACTACATGAGACAGTCATAGCTGATTCTTTTTCCAAGTTAAATCTATTGAGTTTCATCCTCCAGGTGTCTCCCTATTTTTACACATCCCCTCCCAACCACCTGAAATCATGAACTAGGGTTTCTCTTTTCCCTTTTATTTCCAAGATCTCAACTATTAAATTTTTGAACACTTACTCAGCTACAGTAGCTCCACACTGTGGACAAGAATATCCTTTCATTCTGATTTCACCTCATCTTGTCTTCAGAATGGCAGAAACAAGGACAAATTTTGGGAAAGAAATCTTTAGCTCCTCCACCGAATGAAACCACTTTAAGCAATGATTATTAAACATTTGCCACCAGCAAATGATAACACAGGCAGAGCTGGATTGAATAAGACAATATAATCAAAGTTCATCAGCCTTTTCTTTCAAGATCGTTTTATGTTTTTTGGACTCTTCTCCCTAACTCCCAACAGTTTTCCCTCTAACCCCCAAAATCTACATGCTTAGTGCTCCATGTATTTTTCCCCTTGAACCCAGCCAATCAAACTTTGTCTCATTCTCAGGGCCTTGCTAGCAGAAAGATCTGATAATCATGTCAATGTCCTGAAAAAGTTGAAGTCTGATAATGACTTACTTCTCCAAAGAAGTATTTACATTTTAAAGGGAGCTGAATTACAAGAGACATAATAATTTAATTTCATAATTTTCATCATCATCATTATCATGATACCAACTTCCATTTCATAGTCTTTAAAATTGACAAAAGCCTTTCACATTTATTATCTAGTTTTCTTTGTATTATTATTACTAATAATAGTAATATTGTATAATTCTTTACAATTTATAAAGTGCTTTTACATTCATCTTCTCATATGATCCCCACGACATCCTTGTGAGATAGGACAAAGTAGGAATCATCAATCAATAAGCATTTATTATCATCCCCATTTTTAAAAATTCTTACTTTCTGTCTTAGTAACAACTCTAAGACAGAAAGGCAAGGGCTTAGGCAAACTATCATCCCCTAATTTCCCTATTTTTTAAAGTAAGAGAGCTGCAGCTAAGGAATTTGGGGTACTTTCAAATGAGCACTGAATTGAGTTTAAATCCCAATTCTACCACTTATTCTGTTACACTGCATAAATCACTTAACTTCTCTGGTTGTAATTTTGTATGTGTTTGATGGAGACACTGAGTTCAATTCAGCAAAGACTTATCAAGCACCTACTATGTGCCACGCACTATGCTGGAGATACAAAGACAAAAATAAAATAGTCCCTGTGTTCCAAGAGTTTACCCACTTCTACCTTAGGCAAGTAATTTCTCTGGGATTCAGTTTCCTCACCCACAAAATGAGGGCACTAGAGTAAATTTTTTCAAAAGTCTCTTTCAACTCTAAATCTATGTTTCTATGATCCAATTCATTAAGTTCATAGATAATGTCTATGCAGACATTATCATTGAAGAGCCATTGCTGGGGAACAATTAGGTTGCTCAGTGGATTGAGAACCAGAATCAGAGATGTGAGGTTCTGGGTTCAAATATGATCTCAGACACTTCCTAGCCATGTAATTTTCAGCAAGTCAATTAACTCCCATTGCCTAGCCCTTACTGCTCTTCTGCCTTGGAACCAAAAAGGTATTAATTCTAAGGCTGAAGTTAAGGTTCAAAAAAAACAAAGAAAAGAAAAGCATTCTGATAGATGCCAGCTAGTACTAGCTATGTGATGATGGGCAAATTGCTTAAATTCTCTGAACTACATTTTCCTCATCTTTCATGTGGGGATAATAGTACCTGTTGCCAGCTAGTTGGCACAGTGGATAGAGCACAAGACTTGGAACCAGGAAGGCTCATCTTCTGAGTTCAAATCTGGCCTCCAACACTTACTAGGCTGTGTGATCATGAACAAGTCATTTAACCCTGTCTGCCTCATTTTCCCCATCTGTAAAATGAACTAGAGAAGGAAATGGCAAACTACTCTAGTATCTTTGCCAAGAAAACCCCCAAATCACAAAGAACTAGACATGACTAAAGAACAACCAGTTATTAGCACAGGGTTGTTATAAAGCTCAAATATGTTATGAAGCCCAAATAATATATATAAATGTTTTGCCAACTTTGGTGTATGATATCAGTGTCAGTTACTATTATTATTGCAGCCTCCTTATAACTAAAAACTTTCCTTATCTAAAATTCTACAGATATTACTCATGTGAAGTGTTAGTTTCTCTAGCTCTAATTTCCTCCATGGCTTTGTAACAATTTAGGTTTTCTTGCTTTTCTGCCACTCATCTTGGCACAAAATGGCACCTTTGAGAGAAGAGCCAAATGGTGGATGAGTCAGCTCATTCTTCTAACCCTAGTCTCCTCTCTGCATCTAGCTCTTTCTCCACACTGAATAAAAGATATTGAAAACCTCAGAATTATTAAACTTCATACTTTTTTAGTAGGCCAAGCCTACTAAAGATGAGTTTGGGGCAAAGGAGAGTCTAGAAAAAGCCTTTTAGACAACAGTAGAAGGGGTTCTAGGTTTTTGCCACAATTAGAGAAAGGGATGGTAGAAGCAAGGATAAATAGATGGAATTTCATTAGTTCTACTTGGGGTCTTTCCAAAGGATTCTAAGAGGTTTTAGGCTACCTTGATTGGCTTTTATGATAAAAATGAAAACTTGGGATAAAAGATGGGACTAACATTTCAAGAGGGCCAGAGAAAGTCTTCTTTTCCCTACGAACTCCTTTATTAAGTGGTCCTTTATAGTCCTTTATCAAGGGACAGAATCCTGTATAATTAAAGAGAAAGCAAAAATTATATATACACTCCTGGAGAGGTGATGCATGGCCCTAAAATCATACTAAAGTGTAAAGGATTGATAGTTTTCTGAGATCAGGCTTTTGAGAGCCAGGGAGAAAAAAACATGAAGATGTTCAGTCACTAAAGGGGATGGGGACAGGGGGCAGGTAACTTGTATAGATAGGAGGCTGGTAACCTTGAAGTCTGCCTATCTCAAAATTTTGCCTTAACAAAGGATTAAGCACTATTACATGGAAGATTATAAGTAAAAAAAATTGAAACATACAGCCTACTGACCTTATGTCCTAGAAAATATTTCCCTTCTACTAAGAATGATATCCCAGAATTAATCAAATCTCAGAAAAACAGAAATAAGTAATCACATAACTGGTAAGAAATGAAGGAAAGAAATGATTTACTTGGAAGAAAAGGTGGGCTATGATTTGTGAAAAATAATGGATAAGGGACAACCAGGTAAGCATGAATAGAAAGCCAAATCTACAGATGGGAGGTTCTGGGTTCAAATCTGAACTCAGACACTTCCTAGCTGTGTAGCTCTGGGTAAGTCATTTAACCCCATTTGTCTTGCCATTTTTCTGCCTTGAAACCAATATCTAGTATTGATTCTAAGATAGAAGGGGAGGGAAGGAAGGAAGGAAAGAAGGAAGGAAGGAAGGAAGGAAGGAAGGAAAGAAGGAAGGAAGGAAAGAAGGAAGGAAGGAAGGAAGGAAGGAGGAGGAAAGGAGAAAAGAAGGAAAACAATAGACAGGATCTTATGTATATAACTTCGAATTACTAGTCCCAAGACACCTTAGACAAGTCACTTCATCTCCCTCCATCTCAGTTTCCTCCTCTATAATTAGAGGTTTATATTACTGGGAGGTCTTTAGTCTATTTGCATCAATGGGCCCAGTGGCAATCTAATGAAGACTATATGGACCATTTTACTTTAAAATAACACTTAAATGCATAAGATAAAATATTTAGAAGTATAAGACAGTCATGTTGAGATATAATTATCAAGGTTTTGTGAAATTCCTGGGCCCTTGATTAAGAACCCCTGGACTAGATAATCTCTAAATCCCTTTCCAACTCCAGCAGTCAATGATTTCCTAAAGCAAGGAATTAAGGCATTCAGCATGTCCAAGTGTGTTTCTACTATACATCAGGGTTGGTGGGATTTGATTCATTGTCATTGTTATCAATAGGGGCATTATGGTCACTGCTGATTAAGAAATGGCTTCAATGCCCATTAAGTGTGCAAGGTACTCTCCCAGCAAGGGATACTATCTTCCCCGCTTCACTTTGCTCAACAATTTGAATATGCAAGGTTGGCAAATTAAAAAACACAGTCAAAACCAGGGGTAGTTGCCTAAGGCATGAGCAGGGGGAGTACAACAATTACTTTTAATACTACTTCTTATAAAGGTAGATATTTTCATTGCCAAAGATTTCCACTGCACATAGATCTTTATTTGGAGATAAGTCACATGTTTTTGTGTGGGTAAATGATGGGGTAAATGTGAGGGTTAGAGCACACAAAACACTATCTCAAGAACAACTGAGGGAAGGTAACATTTTGTTTCACCCACTCCTTCTTCCATCACCCATTTCATTTTAATCTCCCTCAGCCTTAAGAGAGCTCACAGATGAGCCAAAAGGAACCTTAAAAGATCATCTGGTTCACCTCTGTTATTTTAAACATGAGTCAGCTGAGGTTAGAAAGATGAAGCAACTGGTCTCAAAGTCATACAGCTAGACACAAGGTCTTCTGATTCTGAGGTCAAGGTTTTCTTTCTTCACTATGCCACATTTTCTGTTTTCTTCATCCTCAGATAAAAAGGGGTGTGGCCCTTGCTGGAAGGTTTTCTTCTCAGTTAGCTACATTTTTATGTGTTCTATATCTCTTTCTGAGGCTTCTTAATATTAAAAATATTCCATTGTATCCCTAAACCAGTTCACTGTAGTGTTGGGTAGTTTAATACCCAAATAGATCTTATTCTTGTGGGTCTTCCATCCAAAGATGCAGATTACACATTATCTCACATTACATAATTCTTTCTAAGTCCTGTAAATGTTCTGTGAAGAAGCTCTCCAACATGCCTTCCTGTAGTTCTCTTGACATCACAAAGATGTCAGTGTACTTCTGTCACATGATTCTGTCACATCTCTTCGTAGTGATGGAAGCAATACTCTTAACAACAAGGTAGAATACCCTTTAATTTTCTCTCCTCTATCCCTAGGTTAGTTTATAACCACCTACCCTAAGGAAAGAGAAAGAAAGAATGGAATAAGCATTTATTAGGCACCTATTATGTGCCAGGTACTAAAGGCAAAACCAAAGCACAGTGCATTACAAATATTATCTCATTTTGATCACCACAACTCTGCGAAGAAGCTGCTATTATTATCCCTACTTTACAATTGAGGCAGACAAGAGTTGTTACATGATTTGCCCAGTATTAAACAACCAGGAAATGTCTAAACTTGGGTCTTCCTGAGTTCTAAGCCCAGTGCTCTAAATTATTTTCATTTGCCAGCATCCTCACATCTCTGCCTCCTCCCAGTAAAGTTACAGATACTGTTAAGCTCCTGTTTAAATGCTTACTGTTATTATAACTATAGATCCCCTACAGCAATATATTCAGCTTTCTGGGTCATATGAAGATGTCAGAGTGATGCAAGCCAACATTTTTATTATTTAAGATACTGTATACTGAGTTTATGTTGATTACTCTAAGTATCATCTCTGAAAGATAACTAGCATTAAAGTGTTGATAATGTCCCACTTTGGCAATCATATTTGCATAGTGTACAACAGAGTTTAGCTGAAAAAATTATCTTAAGTGGTGTTTTTCATCAGCTCTGTCAGTCTCACTGTTTGCTTCAACATGGTACATGAAGGCTTGAGTGACAAATGCTAAGGAAACTTTTTTCATCCACACTTTACATTATAGCATAATTGTCTTATTCTTTATGGGAAACCTGCTAGGAAGTCTCATTTGTTTCATTTGTAAAGGTTATATAAGTATGTATCAACTCTACTCTTTAAATTAAAGATGGAAAGCAGATAAACACTCATTTCTGTTGCTAGCTAGTTCACAGGACTGTAGAGGGTTTTTTCCTCTTCAATACTTATACATCATAGGGGTTGTACATAGAGAAAATTTGCTTGATACTGTTCAACACAGTGGGAACAATGATTACATTTTATGGAAAACAACAAGATGTCGTCTCAATGTTGGCAATGGGATATAAGTAATCCAAATGTCATCCATACATTTTCAAGTAGAAACCCACCAAACTACCCCCTCCTCCTTCCCTCTGAATTACCCACTAAACTATTGCTTCCTTCTTCCCCAACAAACTGCCCTTTCATCTTAGCTTCATAGATTTAGACGATGGAAGAGAACTTAGAGATCATTAAGTCCAAAGCCCTCATTTCATAGAGGAGGAAGCCACCTCCTGGAGAGTTTAAGTGACTTGTCCAAAGCCACATAGACAGTAGTAAGTGACATCCATTCAGCCCAGGACCTCTGAATCCAACGCCTTTATCTAGGCTGTCTCTTTCTATGCCATTCTGCCCTTCTGCTTCCTACACCAAATCATTCTCTTCTTCCCTTTCCACCTCCCATCCCTACCAAAGTGCTCCCTCCCTCTCTCTCTCTCCTTTTTCTCCTTTCTCTACAGATTTATTTTTGCCTCAAATGGCCATATTTCTTACTTCCAGTTTGGCACCTAAAAGTAATCCAAATTCACTTAAATCATCTTCCGAACCAAATCCATAATGGGCCAGGAGATGAGACAAATGTGGTTATTCCCACATATTCTGATTGTCCTCTCTTTGGTGAGGATTTTGATCCACTCCAATTCGGTCTTTAGTTTGTATATTTAAAGAACAGATCAATTGGCACCTCTTCATCTGTGGGGACTTTTTTCTTTTAAGAACAATGAGTTCATAATGACTAATACATGTTCTGCTATCTTTGCATGGAGTAGAGACAAGGGCACCCCAGCTCTAATAGCTCTTATTGGCTTACCAACATTTTAGAACCTCATTCATTCTCTGAGCAAGGAAAGACATCATGCTCATGCCAATAAAATTGCTCAGGTCAATAAAATTAACAAATCATCTTTATATTTAAAGGCATGTTGAAATGGGTAGGTCTAAAACCATTAAATCCATAAAGAAAAAGGAAATTTTGTCCCATTTTCCCTACTTCCACTCTCCCATCCAGAATCCACCACCAGCACCCCAAAAAAGCTACAAATCTTGGTCATAAACAAATGCTAAAAATTTTCTGCCTCTCCTTTTCTCTGGGACAGATAATTCATGAGAAAAATCACCTCCTACTGCGTGCATAGCAATAGAACCAAAATATTTACTTATAGCAATAGCAATTGGTAATGGTCTAAAGGTTTACCCCTGAATAAGAAGAAGAGAAAAGAAGAAGAAGAGGGGGGAGTTGGGGAGGAGACTAAAGGAGCTACCCATCATAAGCATTGCAAATGAATCATTAGACTTGGTCCTGCAATCTAGGTCAGGATTTAGGGCTAAGTAGGAGAGCTTTTAAATCTGCTTATGTGAACAAACACTAGGCAGACATTTATATTGTGCTGGATGGCACAAAGGGGAATGGAAAAATGCTTTCACCTGACACAGGGACCTTTTCCTGACCCAGAGAGTAATCAGAATAAAAAAGGTTATACTTTCAGATGAATGCCATTTAAACATAGGAGCAAGAGCTTCAGGCAAGTGTGTGTAAGCTCACACAAAATAAAATGCCTTCCCTCAAGCTTTCAATCCTCCAGGTCCCATATGGACTTAGCCAGGTAGATTTTTAAATGGAGAGAATATTTCTCAGATTCAGAAACATGTTACCTTCACATTTTTTTGTTGTTGTTTTGCTTCCTTTGCAGTAAGATTATGGATTCTTAAAACCAAAACAGGGACTTTGGACACCACTTAGTTCTATCCATTTATTTTACAGGTGAGAAAACTGAGATCCACAAAGGTAAAATGATTTGCTCCCCAAATCTCACAGCAAGTTCATAGCAGAAATAAAGCGAGGACAAAACTAAGAAGGTAGGGTAGGTATCCTGATTTGTAATCTGGTGGTCTTTCCATTACACCATTCTGCCTCCCTCTCTTAATAAAATAAAAATCATTTTGTTCACAAGTCCTCCATACCAAGCATCTTTGACCTAATAACCACTACATCTATTGAGGGGGGGAACACCTAGAGAATTGCGAGTTGGGTGAGGAGAAATGTGGAGAAAATGCCTCCTTTTGCCCTTAAAACAATCTATGAGCTCATTCTGTGTGTTGAACAGAAACTATCTACCTCAAAACATCACTTCTAACTTATTCATTTATTTAACACAGAACAGCATATGATGTACTCACAACCGTATGGTTTTTGTATCATTTTCCCCCTTCATTCCCCAAACCCCTTAAGAACCACTTCCTCTATTCGAAAAAAAAAATGTTCTCTAGGAATGTAAAAACTAGCTGAAGTTCAAGGAAGATGGAAGAATTTTAGAGCTAGTTTATGGATATATAAGATGAATAAGCTAGAGGGTTTGTATTTATCCTACTTGCTCTCATCCCAAATTACAGGCAAGCTGAAAGTTCAGCTAGAAAGTTATAATGGCAAAATGAGGTATTTTGAAAAGGATCCAAGAGCAAGTTTGGTTGGGTCTCACCCTCATTCGACATCAATTTCCTGGTCTATAAAATGAAAGAATTGAGGTAAATGACCTCTAAGGTCTTTCCCAACTCTGTGGTTCTATGACCCATGTCATTCAAATAAAATCTGAAAAGTTAAAACAGCAGAAGGATACACCAGAAGGCTGGTCTTCAGCATTGTAATAAAGATAAGAGGATGAAAGAGAGAGGAGTGGAGGGAGGAAAGAAAAATAGATAGATAGACAATAGATGGATGGATAGATACATAGACGAGAGGATATGACAAAGGTCAAAGCATCTCTACCCATTTTCAAAGATGGCTGAAGAAGTCTGAATCTATAAGGTTCATTTGATATTTTAAAATTAAGTTGAAAGAGAGATAAAGCATTTCATCTAGGCAACTAGCAAAGATGCTTCAGTTTAATTCCAGTCATTGGACCAGTAGCCTAGAACTTATATTTCTAAACAGATTTTTTTATAAATTTTGTTTTCCAGTTTTATCTATGAAAGCTTTTTTTTTTCCCTATGTAGTGCTGGTTAATGTCTGTTAAGGTCTGAGAAACCAACATTTTCCAAAAAATATGAGTATATGTATGTATATCCATACATATAAGATAAACACTCTACAGGGAGCCTATACAACAAGCTGCAGATCATACACATCTATCCATATACTGAACCTTTTCATAGCTTTGGCTTTAAGAACAATCTCTTACACGCATAAATTTCAATGGAAACAAGTCTTGTTTTTTGCTGTTACCCCACTGAGCTTTACACAAAGCAAGTCGAGCAAACTTGAACTTAATTTCCTCAGTCTCTGCAACTGGAAGGCTATAGAATATTCTATTTGGGGACATCTTTTTAAACTAGGTTATGTTACAATAGCAGCTTCACTCAGGCAGTCTGAGCGTTATTCTGATGCCTGCCACAGAGCAAGTGAATCACTCATTCTGAACGCAAACACCAGTGAGGAATGTGTTAGAGGATATGCCATCATATTAAAAATTAAATCTGGCTGCAGTTTATAATGGGCTTTCTTTTTTCATGCAGTGTTTCATCTTTCAGCGAAGGGCATCAAACTGTGATAGCTCTACTTTTATAGTTAAGGCTGGGGCACTGGCTGAGGTCAGAACCCCAGCTTCCCTAAACAGGACCACAAATTTCACTGACACATGGTGCTCTTGGCAAGTAATATATGTTCCTCCCCACCCCACCCCCCACCTCTCTGATCTCCCTTGATTTCAGTCTGTTCAGCTAATGCTTGAGGTAAGCTGATGAGTGGTTATTTCTGTTGTGCTCCTTAAGCAAAAAAGCAGACAAGAATGAAGACGGTACCAATTTCAAAACCCCACCTATTTTGCTGTTGGGGTTTTTTATTTTGTTTTCTGTTTTGTACTAAAAAAAAAAAAAACATCCTGATATGGGAAAGATTTAACTCATTCACACCCCAGGCTAAGTTAATACTTAGGTCATGTTTGAGCTCTCTGGGGAACCCCCTGGTTGATGCCATTCCAGGGGCAATGGTGTCTTTTCAAGTGGAGTCAGCACAGCTGCCGAGCCATATGGGCCTGGAGCATCCCAGGCAATCCGATTTGGGGCAGTTTCACGATGTCATTTCTTAATGTGTTAATATTTTTGGTGGCACCTGATCAAGGGCAGAGATCATCACGTAAGCCCAGGGTTTTAGGTATTAAAGAGAACAGCCCAGAATATTTCAGAATGGTTATAAATATCTGGGCAATATTGTGGGTTAAGTGAAGTAAGATAGGATTCTTGCTCCTCCTAGCTAGAGAAGGCCCCAGGGGTACATTTTAACTATTAATTCAGCATCAGCTGCTTTTTTAACCCAGGAATCATCATTTAAGATATTCTAGCCAGACCTACAGAGCTGCATTGCACTTAAACAACAGATCTTTGTCTTCTCTCCCTTCCCCCACCACCAAAAGGGGAACAGCAAAGACCCCATAACACTGGAAGAGAAGATGAAAAGAAACAGTTGTCATCTGAACAAAGGCAGGCTGTTATGAATTGTTTGCTTTTTTAAAAAATGGAAAAGAGTAATATCTTCATCCCCTTTGCTGTGTCATTAACGAATCTATGTCCTCTCTAATATAACCCACAATTGCAAAGGTCCACGATAGAAATTCCTCTGCACTTTAAGTTCTGAAACAAATTACTATGGTCTCTACCCTCTGGACCACTTTTCTGAGCTTGAGGGGGGAAAAACAACGACAAAAAAACAAAGGGGAAGATCAGAAGAGTAACTTCCTCCAGGGAAGTGCCTGAGATGATGACTTCTTTGCAGATGCAACTGCAGTCTGAATCTCATATTAAGTACTCATATTAACAGTTTTGTTTTTGCTTTGCTTATGCTGCAAGGTTCTTTCTTTTTTTACATTTAGACCAAAACTTTCTCATTGACTTCCCTTGGGAACCTGATTATTTTCTTCCATTAAGCCATCTTCCTTTCCTTAAAAAAAAAAAAAAAAAAAAAAAAATTTAAATTAAAAAAGCCAGAGTTAGGGCTTATTTCTTTTCTTGAAATTTCTTTTCTGGCTGCCTACGAGGTAAATGTCCAATAACCTTCAAAAATTAAAATGGACAATTCGGAAGTAAAAAAGTGCCTGGGGTCAGCTGTGCCACTGGAAATACTCATTTATGTAAGTCTGTCTCTGTGCGTTCATCTTTACGCATCTGCGGCAATCCCACTGGATTCGTTGTACTTAACCAGTTGTGTTGGGTTTTGTTTGGGGCTAGTTGTTTTTAGTTGGGGGCGAAAGAGGGAGGGGGGGGGGCTAAATGCTGTAGCTAATGCTTACTTTTCAACAACAGCAATGTTTCCAGAGGCACATATAGATTTTTGTAGTCATCATCAAAGCAAATGCTATGAGTGAAGCGGGGAGAAGAACGAGGAGGCAGAAGAGTTCATTTATGTAAAAGGACTACATAGAACCCAGACTGGAAGCATGGACTCATACAAACTTCCCTCGCTGGAAAAATGGAAAGATTTTCTTTCGCATTCGGAGCCTGATTTTGTCTTTTTCTTCTTCTTCTTCTTTACCGTACAGCTTACTCTGCGTCCTTGCAGTATACAAGGTTACCACCAAGCACACCGGAAGAATGAAGGGGCATCACCTAAATGCTTCTAAATTTAAACGGGACAGATCTACGTGCACGCGCACTCTGCCTATCTCTCGTGTGCATCAGGACTTGCGGTTTAGAGCTCGCGCACGTGTGCTTGCATGCGCGTGTCCATCTCTCCTTCACATTCACCTTGAATCTCGTCGGGTGGGCGGCTAGGTTCTTTCGGTATATGTATCTATAGCTACCTACCTAGCTGCCTATTTAGTTATCCATCTAGCTATCCTTCCGCTGAAGAGTGTCAGAGGAAAAGCTGCAAAATCCCCCCCTAACCCTGCAGTAGCCCAAGGAGCTTGCTCATCCTCTCACTGCAGTGATGTCAGCTGCAAAAGCCAGCCGGTCCCGCCCCCAAAGCTGAGCATCTCCGCCTGGCAAAATCCCAACAAACCTATCCCAACCTCCGCAAGCTTCGCACCGAAGGGAAGGACTCCAGAGTCCGGATCCCCCATTCTCTACTGCCCCCCACCAAAAAAAATACCATCACCTCTCTTGGCGAAGTCGAATGGCTAAATGATAAATAAGGAAGTAAATAAATGGCTGGATGCTTGGCGAGGAGTGACTCCAGCCCGAGGTGGGGGTGGGGGTGGGAGTGGGGGTGGGGAGTGCGGGGGCGGGGGCGAGCGAGATTGCCTGGGTTTCAGCTTCAGCTGCACCACATGCCGCTGGGAGAAATCTGCGAGGAGTGGATGGAGTCTGTGTGGTGGGATCCCTAGGAGGAGGGAGCGCGCAAGGGCGCATCTAAGGGTGTTGAAGGCACAAACAGCAGCAGATCCCAAAATGACTTGTAAGGAGGTAACGCCCTGGGGATGGAAACTGATAGAAGTGAAGGAGGGAGAGGACTGAGAAAGTGGAAAAGGTGCAAGTCCAACCTCTTCCAGCTCTTCCTTTCCCACTTTTCCATGATTCTCCACTTCCCCCAAATCCATATTTCCAATGACAGCAGCTGAGCAAAAAGAGGAAGGGAGGTAACTGGGGGGCAAGAAAATGACGTGTGTTTCAAAGATGGGGAGAGTGGAGAAGCAGAGAAGGCTCAGGCTTGATCCGCGAGCACTCTAATCCTCTTGTTTTCGGGAAACAGTAAGCAGATGTGACTTCTTTGAGATTAATAATCCTTTAAAGATATAACAACAACAATAATAAAGTTCATCCTCACCAGAGGACGGTGAGCTTGGAAGACCCCCAGAATTGCTCGCTTGAGTTCTCGTTCTCTCTCTCTCTCTCTCTCTCTCTCTCTCTCTCTCTCTCTC